>NC_080670.1:91459493-91536993 GCF_030247195.1 Topomyia yanbarensis | reverse complement strand
GTTATACGCGGCGAATGGTAGTTCCATTGTGTCAGCTCAGCGAGCATATGGTCAAAAACACCCTGGCGAACAAGTGCCGTGTGCCAAGACTATTCGTCGGTGGGTGTCAAATTTTGCTGAACATGGCACAGTGAACGATCGACCCCATGCCGTTCATCGACGTGCAATACGTTCCAATGAACTGGTTGACGCGGTCAGAGAGAGCGTCGCGCAAAATCCAACTGAGTCGTATCGCCGTCGAGCGCAGCAATTTGGGGTCAGTGGTACCACTATGCGGCGCATCTTGAAAGATGATTTGCACTTGTTTCCTTATAAGATGCAAGTAACGCAAAGATTATTGCCAGCGGACTATGCACGTCGTATGCAATGTGGCAAAACAGTCGCTCAAGTGGTAACCACTGAACCTGATTTCTGGGAGCAAATATTGATGACTGACGAGGCTCATTTCACATTGTCGGGCGGAGTTAATAAGCAAAATAGACGTATTTGGGCCACACGAAATACACACCGGATTCATGAGACGCCATTATATGATCAAAAGGTGACGGTGTGGGCCGGCGTTTGTGATAAAACCATAATTGGACCATTTTTTTTTCAAAGAAAATAAGCCAATCGATGGAAGCGATATCGGTGGATGTTAGCTCATTATGTATGGCAACAAATGCGCGAAAAGGGCCTTGAGGGTTATTGGTTCCAACAAGACGGTGCGCCATGTCACACGGCTGCTCAAACAATTGGGGTTTTGCAAAAAAAATTCCCAGGGCGTGTGGTGTCGAAGGGAGGCGACATTGACTGGCCACCGCGGTCTCCAGATTTAACACAAAGCAAGATAGGTTATAACCCCAATTTCAAGGCGTGAAGCGACCCGTGCCGAGGAATGAGTGATCGAGGGGGTGAAAAAAATGCTCGATCGTTAACGGAGCCTGTGGGGTACCTGGGCAACCCCCACAGTAAGCGTCCCTTACCACGTTACTGCGGAGCTCTGGCGTGGCGAACCTTTCTTTCTCGCGCAACTCGTGGGAATCGATATGAATGAAGTGAATAAAAATAAAAACAAACAAACGGAGGTGCCGAACCGCTTTGCTAGAGGTGGTTTGGCGAGGTCTCCCACCTTGGGGAGAGTAGTGGAGCGACGAGTGCTGTATCCAACAGCACCAGTGACCCCCCAGCAGTGGTAGAAAAAAGCCCTACCAACGCGCTGTACGGGCCACTATCCGCGATGCGTAAAGTGGTGGAGTAGCTCGATGCAATAATCGAGTTCACTAGCGCAAAAACCGACACCATACGGCGTGCAAAAGTCAAGGCCAAACGCCGTTTGGTCGAGGAAAGCGGGGGGCGAGAATGACCCCGCTGGGCATAGTAATGGTACCAGCAATTCGGCGCAACCGGGGCAGGGGGGCGTAAACCCCTGGACGCTGGTCACCATGAAGAAGCCGGCAGCGACACCGGTGGTACCGCGGTCCGCGAAGAAGGCCAAGGACAGAGGCGAGGCCTTGTGGTTAAAAACCGTCAAGGACAAATACGCCGACGTCCTAAAGTCGATGAGGGCGGCCGAAAGCCTCTCGGCCATTGGGCAAGACGTGCGTAGCGTGAGACGCACCAACACAGGTGAAATGCTTCTGGTGCTGAAGCGAGGCGCACAATCTAGTGCAGTGTACAAGGCCTTGGCCCAAGAGGTCCTGGGTGAAGGCGTCCAGGTTAGGTCTCTAGGGGCGGAAATGACTATCCAGTGCAAGCATCTGGACGAGTTCACGACCGCAGACGATGTCGTCGCAGCCGAAAAGGAGCAAAGCGACAATGCAGGCTACTGAAGGCGGATGCCAAAAAGGTAACCGAGAAAGGTAAGCTGAAGATCGGCTGGTCGGTATGCCCAATTAGCATACCCCAGCCGCCTTCAGTGGATAGGTGCTATCGGTGCCTTGAGTCCGGCCACAAATCTTATGAGTCTAAGGGCACAGACAGGAGCAAACTATGTCGTCGCTGCGGCGAAGAGGGGCATAAGGAGCGGGGTTGCACTAAGGCGCACAAGTGCCTTATCTGCACCGCTAAGAAGCAAGCCCGTAATCATGCTATGGGCGGACCTTCGTGTCCCTTCGGTGAGGCAAATAAGAAGAAGCCGTGAACGTTACACAGCAAAATCTTAACCATTGTGCAGCAGCCCAACAGCTGCTGTGGCAGTCGGTCTCGAAGTCGAGGACAGATGTCGCCCTCCTATCAGACCCGTACAACATCCCTGCCGGCAACAGCAATTGGGAGTCGGACGGGTCTGGAATGGTGGCAATCTGTACAACGGGACAGTTCCCGGTTCAAGAGGTAATACACTCCTCCGCCGAGGGTGTTGCGATTGCCAAGATCAATGGTGTGTTCTATTGCAGCTGCTACGGTCCACCAAGGTGGCCCATAGAACAGTTCAACCAGATGATCGACAGGCTCTCGTCAGAGTGGGCCGGAAACCGGTAGTCATAGCGGGAGACTTTAACGCTTGGGCAGTGGAGTGGGGCAGCCGCTGTACAAATAGCAGGGGCCAAGCGTTAATGGAACGACTATACGTGCAAGAGAGCGTCGACTGCTGTTGCGGCACTATCGAGAATGATGTCCAACAGCTCAAAGGTGTGCGCCAGTAGACGTAGGTTACTGGCAGGCGTTGCCGTATCTATCCTCAGGTACGGCGGCCCGTCATGGTCAAGAGCACTGAGGGTAACCAGTTACCTACAGAAACTGGAGAGCACCTACCGCGTGATGTGCCTCAGAGTGATATCTGCCTACCGCACGGTATCACACGATGCATCCTGCGTGATAGCGAGCATGATGCCAGTCGGGCTGGTCATTCGGGAAGATGAGGAGTGTTTTGAGCTACGTGGAAATAGGGAAGCCCGCGAGCGCACCAGGGTGACCTCGGTCGCCAGATGGCAGCGTGAGTGGGACAACTCCTCGAAAGGCAGGTGGACCCACCGGCTGATACCTAGCATATCGAGCTGGGTGGGAAGACCCCATGGGGAAGTCCACTTCCACCTGACACAATTCCTGTCAGGCCATGGCTGTTTCCGTCAGTACCTCCACAGGTTCGGGCACGCGGAGGTCCCAGTCTGCCCGGACTGCCCAGGTGTAGATGAAACTGCCGAACACATACTGTTCGTATGTCATCGGTTCGACGTCGAAAGAAGAGCAATGCTTGACGTCTGTGGCTGGGACACAACCCCGGATACCCTTATTCAGCGGATGTGTCAAACGGTGGAGAAGTGGAACGCAGTCTCGGCTGCTACCATCCAGATTGCCAGTAGGCTACAGGTAATCTGGCGAACCGAGCAACAGACGGCGGGCACGGCTAACTAGTGATTGGTTAGCTGGAGCGAAAAAGGCCAAGCGCAAAATAAGAGAGTGAATGGTCTGTTCATGCCGAGGTAGGTTGGCACAGCGAATGGCAACCGCGTAAGGGGTAAACCCAGCCACCCCGAAACAAGACAGAAAAGTGAGTGTATAGGCGTATAAGTGGACTGCCTCATGCCAAGACGGGAGGGTCGTAGCGTAGTATGTTGGAACTAAGCTATCGATGCCTCATGGCGTGGCAGAGGAGTGAAAGGGTGAGCATCCAAGTCAGTCTCACATTGCATGTTAAGGGTGAGCATAAAAGTCAGCCTCACAGGTTGGTAGAGGCTAGCACAAAAGTCAGCCTAGCAAGGAATGAAAAAGGTGAGCACAAAAGTCAGCCTCGCATGGTATGTCAGAAGTGGGGCCTAAGAAAAATGTCCCACATGGGATGCCAGAGGGAGTGACAAAGGTACAATAGAGTGGCACGATTGAGAGTGAATCAGGTGATAGGGTGAGCACCCAAGTCAGCCTCACATGGATGGGTAGGGCGAGCACAAAAGTAAGCCTAGCAAGGAATGAGTAAGGTGAGCACACAAGTCAGCCTCGCATGGAACGTAAAAGGTGAGCACAAAAGTCAGCCTCATGTGGGAGTGTTTGAGAGTGAATCAAAGTGTGATTGAGAGAGCACCCAAGTAAGCCTCATACAGGATGTATGATCGCGTGAGTGAGAGTGAATGAGTACATTGAGTACAGCCATCCCCCCAGAAGTAATACCGAGAGGTAGTTCCTGGGAGGAATGATGGCGGAGCCCAATGGAGTTTAGTCGGTATTAATGGCTGGTCACCATTCGAGTCCGACACGCCCCCAGTGCACCCAGTGTGGTAGATTGGACCCTACCGTTAGCACGTGTACTGGGCTAGGACATAAAGGTCTTCTCCATTGTAAAAAAAAAAAAAGCATTAATGGAGGCGCTTGCGAAACTCGATACTGTGCTAGCTAACAATGGCTCCGCTAGTACATTCCGTAGAAACTGGGTGGAGGCGTGGATTGACGTAACATTAACAGGCATGGAATAGAGGGAAGACGAAGGCTACACCCATAGCGATCATTTAGCAATCCGCTTTAGGATCAACTATGGTGTGCAGCATCCGAGGGCGGGAGATCCCTGTCAGGTACGCGGGTGGAAGTCCAATCACTTCGAGAGCGAAGCTTTCACCGCGGCCCTGGGACTGAAGGCCAACACCGACAGTCTAAGCGGGGATGCGCTGGTAGCTGTTCTACCACGCGCGTGCGCCACCACTATGCCGAGAAAAACCTTGCCAAGAAACGGCAGATGCCCGGTATACTGGTGGAGTGCCGAGATTGCAGCTCTACGATCAGCCTGCCTCAGAGCTAGACGTAGGATGCAAAGAGCTCTCACCGAGGATGCAAGAGAGAACCGAAATTGGCCCTTAGCAAGGCCATTAAAAGCAGCAAGAGAGCGTGTTTCGACAACCTGTGTGCCAACGCGAATCCGTGGGATGACGCCTACAGGATCGTGATGGCCAAGACCAAAGGGGGCTCTTCACCCCCAGAACGGTCTGCGGACCGGTTGGCGACGATTATCGAAGTACTCTTCCCGTCTCGAGCCACAAGCCCCTGGGCACCTGCACTACGAGACAGTGCGGGCACGGTCGAAATGGTGGCTCCGGTGACGAACGAAAAACTACTCGCAGTGGCTAAATCCCTAGCCATGAACAAAGCTCCAGGGCCGGATGGAGTTACAAACAGCGCTCTCAAGGCAGCGATCATAGCGAACCCGAACATGTTCAGGCTAGCTATGCAGAGATGCCTTGACGAGTGCCGTTTCCTCGATAGATGGAAAAGGCAGAAATTGGTGCTGTTGCCGAAGCCCGGGAAACCGCCAGGCGACCCATCGGCAAATTGCTTGAGAGGATTATCCTCAACAGACTAACACCGTACGCAGAAGGTACGGACGGCCTGTCAAGCAACCAGTTTGGCTTTCGGAAGGGTAAGTCAACAGTGGACGCTCTCAACTCAGTGATAAAGACTGCCGAGATAGCGATCCAACGAAAAAGGCGAGGCATTCGATACTGTGTGTTAGTGACACTTGACGTGAAGAACGCATTCAACAGCGCAAACTGGGATGTCATCGCGCTCTCGTTACACCGGCTTAGCCTACCAGTGGGTCTGTACCGGATCCTGGAAAGTTACTTCCAGAACCGCGTACTGCTATACGAGACCGATGCCGGTCAGACAAGGGTTCCCAATGGTGTGTTCTATTGCAGCTGCTACGGTCCACCAAGGTGGCCCATAGAACAGTTCAACCAGATGATCGACAGGCTCTCGTCAGAGTGGGCCGGAAACCGGTAGTCATAGCGGGAGACTTTAACGCTTGGGCAGTGGAGTGGGGCAGCCGCTGTACAAATAGCAGGGGCCAAGCGTTAATGGAGGTGCTTGCGAAACTCGATACTGTGCTAGCTAACAATGGCTCCGCTAGTACATTCCGTAGAAACTGGGTGGAGGCGTGGATTGACGTAACATTAACAGGCATGGAATAGAGGGTAGACGAAGGCTACACCCATAGCGATCATTTAGCAATCCGCTTTAGGATCAACTATGGTGTGCAGCATCCGAGGGCGGGAGATCCGCGTCAGGTACGCGGGTGGAAGTCTAATCACTTCGAGAGCGAAGCTTTCACCGCGGCCCTGGGACTGAAGGCCAACACCGACAGTCTAAGCGGGGATGCGCTGGTAGCTGTTCTACCACGCGCGTGCGCCACCACTATGCCGAGAAAAACCTTGCCAAGAAACGGCAGATGCCCGGTATACTGGTGGAGTGCCGAGATTGCAGCTCTACGATCAGCCTGCCTCAGAGCTAGACGTAGGATGCAAAGAGCTCTCACCGAGGATGCAAGAGAGAACCGAAATTGGCCCTTAGCAAGGCCATTAAAAGCAGTAAGAGAGCGTGTTTCAACAACCTGTGTGCCAACGCGAATCCGTGGGATGACGCCTACAGGATCGTGATGGCCAAGACCAAAGGGGGTTCTTCACCCCCAGAACGGTCTGCGGACCGGTTGGCGACGATTATCGAAGTACTCTTCCCGTCTCGAGCCACAAGCCCCTGGGCACCTGCACTACGAGACAGTGCGGGCACGGTCGAAATGGTGGCTCCGGTGACGAACGAAAAACTACTCGCAGTGGCTAAATCCCTAGCCATGAACAAAGCTCCAGGGCCGGATGGAGTTACAAACAGCGCTCTCAAGACAGCGATCATAGCGAACCCGAACATGTTCAGGCTAGCTATGCAGAGATGCCTTGACGAGTGCCGTTTCCTCGATAGATGGAAAAGGCAGAAATTGGTGCTGTTGCCGAAGCCCGGGAAACCGCCAGGCGACCCATCGGCAAATTGCTTGAGAGGATTATCCTCAACAGGCTAACACCGTACGCAGAAGGTACGGACGGCCTGTCAAGCAACCAGTTTGGCTTTCGGAAGGGTAAGTCAACAGTGGACGCTCTCAACTCAGTGATAAAGACTGCCGAGATAGCGATCCAACGAAAAAGGCGAGGCATTCGATACTGTGCGTTAGTGACACTTGACGTGAAGAACGCATTCAACAGCGCAAACTGGGATGTCATCGCGCTCTCATTACACCGGCTTAGCCTACCGGTGGGTCTGTACCGGATCCTGGAAAGTTACTTCCAGAACCGCGTACTGCTATACGAGACCGATGCCGGTCAGACAAGGGTTCCCATTACCGCCGGAGTCCCGCAGGGCTCGATCCTAGGCCCGGTGCTATAGAACCTCATGTATGACGGGGTTCTGAGACTAAAGTTCCCTCCTGGGGTCAAGATTGTCGGCTTTGCCGACGACGTTACCTTGGAGGTCTACGGGGATTCAATCCCTGAGGTAGAACTAGCTGCAGAACACGCGATCAACACGGTGGATGAATGGATGAGCGCGAGAGGCCTGGAGCTCGCTCATCATAAGACGGAGGTAGTTATCGTCAACAACCGCAAGTCGGCACAACATGCAATTATCCATGTGGGAGAAGTCGCCATCACTTCACAACGGAGTCTGAAGTCTCTCGGAGTCATTATAGACGAGAAGCTGACCTTCGGCAGCCACGTCGAATATACATGCAAGAGAGCGTCGACTGCTGTTGCGGCTCTATCGAGGATGATGTCCAACAGCTCAAAGGTGTGCGCCAGTAGACGTAGGTTACTGGCAGGCGTTGCCGTATCTATCCTCAGGTACGACGGCCCGTCATGGTCATGAGCACTGAAGGTAACCAGTTACCTACAGAAACTGGAGAGCACCTACCGCGTGATGTGCCTCAGTGATATCTGCCTACCGCACGGTATCACACGATGCATCCTGCGTGATAGCGAGCATGATGCCAGTCGGGCTGGTCATTCGGGAAGATGAGGAGTGTTTCGAGCTACGTGGAAATAGAGGAGCCCGCGAGCGCACCAGGGTGACCTCGGTCGCCAGATGGCAGCGTGAGTGGGATAACTCCTCGAAAGGTAGGTGGACCCACCGGCTGATACCTAACATATCGAGCTGGGTGGGAAGACCCCATGGGGAAGTTCACTTTCATTTGACACAATTCCTGTCAGGCCACGGCTGTTTCCAACAGTACCTCAACAGGTTCGGGCACGCGGAGATCCCAGCCTGCCCGGACTGCCCAGGTGTAGACGAAACTGCCGAACACATACTGTTCGTATGTCCTCGGTTCGACGTCGAAAGAAGAGCAATGCTTGACGTGTGTGACTGGGACACAACCCCTGATACCCTTATTCAGCGGATGTGTCAATCGGTGGAGAAGTGGAACGCAGTCTCGGCTGCTACCACCCAGATTGCCTGTAGGCTACAAGTAATTTGGCGAACCGAGCAACAAACGACGGGCACGGATAACTAGTGATTGGTTAGTTGGAGCGAAAAAGGCCGAACTCAAAAAAGGGAGTGAATGGTCTGTTCATGCTGAGGCAGGTTTGGCGCAGCGACTGGCAACCGCGTTAGGGGTAAACCCAGCCACCCCGAAGCAAGGCAGAAGAGCGAGTGTATAGGCGTATAAGTGGACTGCCTCATGCCAAGATGGGAGGGTCGTAGCGTAGTATGTTGGGACTTAGCTATCGATGCCTCGTGGCGTGGCAGAGGAAAGGGTGAGCATCCAAGTCAGTCTCACACGGTATGTTAAGGGTGAGCACAAAAGTCAGCCTCACATGGTATGGTAGAGGCTAGCACAAAAGTAAGCCTAGCAAGGAATGAAAAAGGTGAGCACACAAGTCAGCCTCGCATGGTATGTCAGAAGTGGGACCTAAGAAAAACGTTCCACATGGGATGCCAGGAAGAGTGACAGTGGTATAATAGAGTGGCACAATCGAGAGTGAACCAGGTGATAGGGTGAGCATACAAGTCAGCCTCACATGTATGGGAGAGGCGAGCACAAAAGTAAACCTAGCAAGGAATAAGTAAGGTGAGCACACAAATCAGCCTCGCAAGAGTGAATGAGTATATTAAGTACAGCCATCCCCCCAGAAGTAATACCGAGAGGTAGTTCCTGGGGGAACGATGGCGGAGCCCAATGGAGTTTAGTCGGTATTAATGGCAGCGTCACCATTCGAGCCCGACACGCCCCCAGTACACCCCGTGTGGTAGCTTGGACACCTACCAATAGCACGTGTACTGGGTTAGGACGTAAACGTCTTCTCCATTGTAAAAAAAATCATATACATACAAACATTGACTTTTATATAGATAGATAGATAGATTATATTATATATATTTTTTTTTTTTTATTCATTTCGTTTATTTGATAGGCACAAATGCGTTAGCTTGGCGGTGCCAAATGCTTTTGTTTTTACATTTTGGATATCTTAAAACTAGGAGGTTACAATGTTGAAATATTTTTTTTTACAAAGGAAAAGAAAGTTTACAGCTATCTTAAGACTAGAAATAAGATTCAATATACAAAAGAGGGCCAAAAGATTTTTTTATGAAAAAAATTTAAAACAAGGGATTCACTTTGATATACAAGAGGGGGAGTAATAGTATTTTACGAAATATTTTACGGTTATCTTAAAACTAACAATATAGTTTAGTACACAAAAGGGGGAACAAATATTTATGAGAAATTTCACAGAAATCTTAAAACTAGGGATTCAATTCTATTTACAAGATGGAGGACAAGAGTTTCAATAAAGAGTAAAAATTATAGCTATCTTAAAACTAGGAATACAGAATACTAATTTGAATTTTTTAACTAAAACTTATGCTTGGTCAAGATATTCAAAGGGTGGCTTATTTCCGCATCAGTGTAGCAGCAGTTGTATCAAAGACAGGGGAGAGACAGGGAAAGAAGAGCAAAACTTGCAACTTTCGCTCGAACGGCGGGGGGGGGGGGGAGATCAGCGTATCAAATTTGCGCCTCAGTCTAGTAAGTCGTCGAGTACCGGATTGGCGGATGGTATTCTTCGGACCCGCGGGGAATCCTTCAAAAGTCATCGGACATCGAGTCGCTCTCGCTTCAGTTTCCTTCTATGCAGGCGTAGTGGTAAGGGCGACGGCGGTTACATAGTGGCACTCTGGAGCTGATCGGTTCCACAAGGCAGGAGGAAACTCTAAAAACGAGAAATAAAAGAGAGGGGCTAAATTGGGATATTTATCGTTTTTATGAAGGTATAAATAAGGGACATATAGGGGAAATCACGAGTTGCCAGCATATCTCGGACTGGTACATTGGGTGGTCTACCTCGGGCCCGAAGGGATTCCTTTAACTGAGACCTGGCGTCACAATACCCGGCGCACACCCAGACAACGTGTTCGATGTCGTGATAGCCCTCGTCACAAGCGCACAGACTACTCTCCGCAAGCCCAATACGCCGCAAATGCGCATCCATGGTGTAGTGATTGGACATAAGTCGGGACATTACACGAATAAAATCCCGACCCACATCCATCCCCCCGAACCAAGGCTTCGTTGATACCTTTGGGATAATCGAATGTAGCCATCGTCCAAGTTCCCCATTGCTCCACGAGGTTTGCCAACTGTTGAGCGTCCTCTGACGACAAATACTAAAAAATTCATTGAAGCAGATTGGTCTTTCGTATATGTCACCATTTAATGCGCCCACCTTTGCTAATGAGTCGGCCTTTTCATTGCCCGGGATAGAACAATGAGAGGGGACCCAAACAAAGGTAATCTGGTAAGATTTTTCAGATAACGTACACAAGGACTCCTGTATCTTCCCCAGAAAATACGGTAATTGCTTTTTAGGCTTCACCGCACGAAGAGCCTCGATAGAGCTGAGGCTGTCCGAAACGATGAAGTAGTGATCTGTGGGCAGAGTGTCGATGATCCCAAGGGTGTACTGAATTGCAGCTAACTCTGCGACGTAAACTGAAGCGGGATCATTGAGCTTGAATGAAGCGGTGATAGTATTGTTGAAGATACCGAAGCCAGTGGACCCATCGAGATTTGATCCGTCAGTGTAAAACATTTTGTCGCAGTCGACTTCTCGGAATTTATTATAAAATATATTGGGGATCACCTGCGGGCGTATATGGTCCGGGATTCCACGAATCTCTTCCTTCATGGATGTGTCGAAGAATACAGTAGAATCAGAAGTATCTAGCAAACGAACACGGTTGGGAGTATATGCAGAAGGATTAATGCTCTGTGCCATGTAGTCGAAGTACAAGGCCATAAATCGGGTTTGAGAATTAAGCTCGACGAGCCTCTCGAAGTTTTCAATTACCAACGGGTTCAGAATGTCGCATCGGATGAGCAATCGATATGAGAGTTCCCAAAATCGATTTTTTAGCGGAAGAACGCCCGCCAGCACTTCGAGACTCATCGTATGGGTCGAGTGCATGCAACCCAAGGCAATGCGCAAGCAACGATACTGGATTCTCTCTAGTTTGATGAAGTGTATGTTCGCAGCGGAGCGGAAACAGAAACACCCGTACTCCATCACCGACAATATCGTTGTTTGGTACAACCTGATCAGGTCTCCTGGGTGAGCACCCCACCCAGACCAGACCCCGAGATATTTAAATGTGAAAACCTGGTTGATCGTTGCACCCATTATTAAAAGCTGGAGTTGCGCCGGCTCACGTTTCCTAGAAAAAACAACCAACTCAGTTTTCTCCGTGGAGAACTCAATACCCAGCTGAAGAGCCCAAGCAGACAAATTGTCCAAGGTATTTTGTAATGGTCCTTGCAAGTCGGCAGCTTTGGGCCCTGTAACAGAGACCACCCCGTCGTCTGCAAGTTGCCTTAGCGTGCATGAATTGGCAAGACAATCGTCAATGTCATTCACGTAGAAATTGTAGAGCAGGGGACTTAGACATGAGCCCTGGGGAAGACCCATGTAGCTAAATCGCGATGTTGTTAAATCGCCATGCGAAAAGTGCATGTGCTTTTCAGACAACAGGTTTAGCAAAAAGTTATTTAAAATTGGCGAAAGACCATGCTGGTGCAGCTTCTCTGACAGAGTGTTGATAGAAACTGAGTCAAAAGCCCCCTTAATATCCAAGAAGACTGATGCCATCTGCTCTTTGTTAGCATAGGCCATTTGGATTTCTGTAGAAAGCAACGCAAGGCAATCGTTCGTCCCTTTGCCTTTGCGGAAGCCAAATTGTGTATCTGACAGTAAGCCATTTGCTTCAACCCAATTGTCGAGGCGAAACATGATCATTTTCTCGAACAACTTCCGAATACAGGACAGCATTGCAATCGGCCGATACGAGTTGTGGTCGGAGGCTGGTTTTCCTGGTTTTTGGATGGCGATGACCTTCACTTGCCTCCATTCATAAGGGACAATGTTACCCTCAAGAAACTTGTTAAATAAATTCAACAGGCGCCTTTTTGCAGTGTCAGGCAGATTCTTCAGCAAGTTGAATTTGATTCTGTCTAACCCTGGGGCGTTATTGTTGCACGATAAGAGAGCAAGTGAGAACTCCACCATCGAAAACGGTGTTTCGTTCGCGGTATCGTGAGAAGACGCGGCGCGGTACGTTTTCTGTACCGGGACAGAGTCCGGACAGATCTTCTTGGCGAAAGCGAATATCCAACGGTTTGAATATTCCACGTTCTCGTTGGTACTATTATGATTACGCATACGTCGAGCCGTACCCCAAAGAGTGCTCATCGCTGTTTCTCTCGTTAACCCGTCGACGAACCGGCGCCAATAACTGCGTTTTTTGGCTTTCATTAGACTCTTCATTCGCCTTTCTAACGACGCGTACTGTTGATAGCTAGCGGGTAACCCGTCTTCCCGGAAGGCCTTATATGCAGTGGACTTTTCCGCGTACAGCTCTGAGCACTCTTTATCCCACCACAGGGTGGGAGACCGTCTATGGGTATTCGCGCTGGGTACTGGTTTAGTCTGAGCTTGATTCGCACTGTCGAGAATCAAGCCAGCCAAAAACCTGTACTCTTCCTCCGGAGGAAGTTCTTGAGTGGATTCGATTTTAACGGATATCGCGGTCGCGTAACTCTTCCAATCAATGTTCCGTGTGAGGTCATACGATACATTGATTGTTTCCGATGGTCTTGAACCGTTAGCAATTGAAATCACGATAGGCAAATGATCGCTACCGTGGGGATCAGGGATCACCTTCCACATGCAATCTAACTGTAGCGATGTCGAGCAAAGCGATAAATCCAACGCGCTTGCGCGTGCTGGTGGTGTAGGAATCCGCGTCATTTCTCCCGTGTTTAAGATGGTCATGTTGAAATTATCGCAAAGATCTTGGATTAATGTTGATCTATTATCATCATGAAGACAGCCCCATACCGTACCGTGCGAGTTAAAGTCTCCCAGAACTAGCCGCGGTGCCGGTAAGGATTCCGTGATATTACAAAGCGTTCGGTGCCCTACCGAGGCTCTAGGAGGAATGTAGATGGAAGCAATGCAAAGGTCTTTACCTTTGATTAAAACTTGACAAGCGACAATTTCAATGCCTGGTGTCGAAGGGAGGTTAATTCGGTTGAAAGAATAGCACTTTTTGATCCCCAAAAGTACTCCTCCATAGGGGTTTTCTCGATCCAGACGAATTATATTAAAGTCGTGGAAGTTGAGATTTATATCGGAAGTTAACCAAGTTTCACATAATGCGAAAGCATCACATTTTAAACTATTTAGTAAAAATTTAAAGGAATCGATTTTCGGGAGGATACTTCTGCTGTTCCACTGTAGAACAGTGATCGAATCGGTGACCTCGTTCGATGACTTAGCCATCGAAGGATACGATCGCTGCAAGGAGGGGCCATTTAGTAGTCAACTGCTTCAAAAATGTTTGCACTATAGGGAGAAAACGTATCAGAAGGCTTTTAAGAGGATCAGTAACATTGAAAGCTGTGAAAATTAAGTCCACTATGTCAGAAAATTTCATTAGTCCGCTACTGGACTGAGTATCTGTTTGAAAAAAGGGGACACTTGGGGTTTTGGATGTCCCTGGAAGTGGTGGGTACTCCTTGTTAGAATTAATATTTCCAAGTCCTGGAGCAAATTGCTTCGGCTTTTGTGCATCACTTCCGTTGGATTTATTGGTTGTAGATGGCGCACTCTGAGTGGACGACACCTTGGCACCCTTACGAGGCAATGTAGGGGAGGCTGGATTTCTCCTCTTCCTGGATTCCCCTGGGTTAACCAAAGATGTTCCCTCTCGTGGGTCGTCAGATTCTTGCTCAACGTTAGCCAAACCAGCATAGGGATTTTCGGACAGGACAGATGGCGAAGCATTCTTTAGCATTTCTGCATAAGAACGCCTTGAGCGTTCCTTAAGGGAGCGCTTAATTTTATCCCCGCGCTGCTTGTACGCAGGGCATGATTTAAGAGCATGTGAAGGGCCCCCGCAGCAAATACACTTTTCAGTTTCTTTGTCGCAAGAGTCATCCTCATGCTCTCCTTCGCATTTGCCGCATCGTTTCTTATTTCCACAATATGTGGCTGTGTGGCCCAACTGCTTGCAATTGCTGCAGCTCATGACCCGCGGTACAAACAGGCGAACTGGTAGGCGAACCCTGTCAAGGAGGATGTAGTTGGGAAGAGAGGACCCGGCGAATGTCACCCGAAGCGAGCCTGATAGAGAGTAGGTAGTCTTACCTCCCTCGGTGTTTGCGGTATACAATTGTTTGCATTCTAAGATCTTAATCTGTTCAAGAGAGGGGTCCTTAAAGCAGCCAACCCCGTGCTCCAACAGTTCTTCGCATTTCAGGCCCGGTTCGGACACTACCCCATCGATTTCACAGGCCACACAAGGCACGTACGCTTTAAATTCCCGCGTAAAGCGCTCACAGCAAGCAATCGCGTTTGCCTGGCCGAGATCACTCACTAGAACACGTATCTTGTTTGCCCGAACACGTGTTATCTGAGTTACGGCCGGGTAATTAGCAGTCAGATCTCGAGAAAGTTTTAATATATTAACCGGTTTCTCTCCGGTCCGAAAATATACCACCCATGGCCCAGAGGAACCTTCTGGGTACTGCTTTATACGGGGAGCAATGCGAGTATTAGGGGGATCAGGGACTTCCATGATTGCATCAGATGGTATTTCGCCCTCGGCCATTTAAGCACGAGGGCAGAGCGTTATATAAACGGGAATGTGTCTTATTATTTGATTACAAGGTAGAGTAAAAGTAGGGAAAAGGAAAGAAAGCAAACGAGGAAAAAAAATAAAGCAAAACTTATCTGCAAACAACGTCGATTGTTCCGCACCAGCGAAAACAATGTACTGGATTTACTGTCGGCACCAGCAGAACGGCTGCTAACGAACGAACAAAGGATGACCTTGACTCACTAAAATTTACACACCGAGCACCACTGTGAAATATAACGATCCGTTCCGTTCAAAGGTTGGGAGACGTATGAGATTATATTATATTATATAATATAATATAATATAATATAATATTATATTACAATATATTATATTATATTATATTATATTATATTATATTATATTATATTATATTATATTATATTATATTATATTATATTATATTATATAATATATTTGTGGGATCGATACGTTTCGGACGGAAGATTTCCGGGAACGAATAAAAGCGCGGATTACTTGTATGACTGTTCATTCCTGAATGCCGATTCATTTCTCTCTGTCCCTATATTTTTCGTTCCGTGCTGCCAGTTTCACAGCAAGGGTACGCCACAGTATCCGCCAAGTTATACAAGGAATCTAACACGGTGGCCGGACGGCGTACTTTAGTTGTATTATCGTTAGCTGGAGTAAGTGGCGAGTCCCGATTGCAAACGTAAGAAGGTTTGATTCTGAAATTCGTTGCTTTTTTCTATTGATTGAAAGATCCATAAATTTATCGTGGCGCTCGAGTACGTCGAAAGGACCCTCTGAAAGTAAATTACAGTATGCATAATCGGACGCTACTGTTGTAACACCGAAGATAGTGGGTGTCATCCAGCTCCCAATAGCATTTAATTTCGTACCTCCGTCGATAAGGCGTTTGTTGCTTAAATCCACTGAAAGTCCGAAGTGCGCGAGAAAATCGGCACCTATTATCGCCGATGTAACGTCAGCCAGTAAAAAGTTCCATGAGAATCTACGACGTAATTCAAGGTCGGTTACTAGCAACTGATTTCCGTATGTTCGAATTTTTCATCCATTCGCGGCGTGAAGCTGGAGGGGAGATGGTCCGCGGCTTCTATCGTTTCTCGAGACTGGTATGATTGACACATCGGAGCCAGTATCAATGAGAAATCGTGTGTTGGAAGTTTTGTCGAAAATCTGTAGTCGGCGACTGTGTGTGGCGCTCACATCGCCGGTTTCGGGTGAGCGAGAAACTAGTTTTTTGACTTTCGGAACTGACCTAGACTACGGCACGATTTCCGTAACCAACAGATGGCTCGTTGTTCCGGTTGCGCGACGCTGAGCGCGAACGATTTTCCTCTGGGCGTGCCTTCAGTCGCCGGATTTCGGCAGTCAATGCGGAAATCTGATCAGTAAGGTATTGTGTGTTTTCGGGTGCTTTTACTGCAGCGGCGTGTGGAACGATATCCATCATCTTGTCACCCACTTCTGCTAATTTTGAGAGGCTGCCGTCGTTAATGCTGAGAACTGGTCGAATGTTCGCAGGAAGCCTCTGCAAAAAGAGCATTTTCAGCAGTGCTTCGTCGACGTTGAGTCCGGAAGATAGTTCTTGCATTTTTGCAAGAAGGTGCGTAGGTTGGAGATCGCCTAGATCGCACGAACCCAGCAATTTTTCCAGTTTCGACTGTGCAGCCAAGTCGAATCGTGAGATTCGACGCTTTCTAACCGCGTCATTTTAATCATCTGCTGGTGGAGCTTTGATTAAGTCGGCAACGTGGCAAATTACCGAGTGATCGAGTTTAGCGACAATATGATGGAATTTTGTCATATCCAGTACAACTCCGGCCTGGGCGAACCACATACTTGGATCGAATTTCCAAAAATCGGACAACTTGACTGCTACGGCAGCAGCCGCCGGGGGATTTGCAGCCGCCTCTTGTTGATCGTTCTGCATCGTAACTACTGTTTATCGCGTCGTTTCCGGGTCGAATTATTGCTCGCGAAGAACCGTCGGGTTCACCAATTGTGAGATCTATACGTTTCGGACGGAAGATTTCCGGGAACGAATAAAAGCGCGGGTTACTTGTATGACTGTTTATTTCTGAATGCCGATTAATTTCTCTCTGTCCCTATATTTTTCGTTCCGTGCTGCCAGTTTCACAGCAAGGGTACGCCACATATTATATTATATTATATTATATTATATTATATTATATTATATTATATTATATTATATTATATTATATTATATTATATTATATTATATTATATTATATTATATTATATTATATTATATTATATTATATTATATTATATTATATTATATTATATTATATTATATTATATTATATTATATTATATTATATTATATTATATTATATTATATTATATTATATTATATTATATTATATTATATTATATTATATTATATTATATTATATTATATTATATTATATTATATTATATTGTATTATGCTGTTTATATACGGGGTGTGGAGGGCGTGTCAGGGCATCATTGAAGTTACAACTGGACAATGAAGTGGAATGCCAATCGGAGTCAAGGAGGAAAAGTACTAGTGGTCGTTCTCGACAGATAAATTTCTCTCCAACAGTTGTAAACAATTTGATGCGCTCCTCTTCAAACAATCCATCTCGTGGAAAGTGACAAGTATCGCGAAATACGTTATTCAATCTGTTGGATCATATTGTTTATTCCCGCGGATACTGAGTAGGTGTGATTGCCTACGGGTCCGCCACCCCCTTTTGGCCCTTCATACAGCAGTATGCTGTTTGCAGAATGGTAACAAAATTTGAGCGTACTGTTAAGTAGAGCCGCAAACAGAGCAAGATCGAAGACTGCATATCAAGAAGACTGGCAACTCTGTTCAGAATCTGGAGACAGTAACAGCAACGCCACTTACGGGTAAAGGTGGTACTTCCCATAGTGATGCACACACAGATATACTTTTACATCAAGCTTCCTACCTTCCTACAATAGAGGCGCTGTTACCTCTGTCGCTTCTCGTTTGTATGGGGGAAGGAAAGAGATATCAGTCTTCTTAATATGTAGTCTTCGGCAAGACTCAAGCTAGGATGGTGGCTACCATCCGAAGTGTGCCAAAAATCAAAGGTTTTGCGTTATACATCAGCACCGTTGGCATCGGCTGGCCTAAATGTCGTTTCAACCATATCCACGTTGATCTGGTGGGCCCCATTGCCTTCATCTAACGGTCACACATATCTTCTTACCATTGTAGATCTTTACACCAGATGGCCCGAGGCTATACTATTGCAAAATGACAGCGAACACGGTAGCAATAGCACTCTACTCTCAATGGATCTCGCGATTCGGTTGCCCTGAATACATTACTACAGATCAGGGGCGTCAATTCAAATCCAAGTTGTTTTTTTTTATTTAAATTATAGAGGTTTTAACCTAAAGGTCATTCGCCTCTTCGGGTTAGAAAAATCTCTTATGAAAAATTTCTAACCCTATGTACGGGGTTGGGACTCGAACCCAGGTGCGCTGCGTACAAGGCAATCGATTTACCAACTAAGCTACGCCCACCCCTACCAAGTTGTTCAACCAATTAGCGATTTTGTTTGGAGCTCACCATACGCGGACCCACAAGCAAATGGTGGGACGTTTTCACGTAAACTAAACGAAGCTGTGATGTGCGTCGATGTCAAAAAGTGGTTCACTTGACTCCCATTAATTTTGCTTTGCTTGCGAACCGATTCAAGGAAAATATGAATTTACCCCTGCTGAATTGGTGTACGGCCAACCCTTGCGTATGCCTGGAGTTATTCCAACTACCAGAGAAGATGTGCGACCGAGCTAATTTTCTGTTGGACCTCCATCGTGCATTGTGGCGATTGAGACAACCGTGGTTGCCACGCACACTAATCAAAGAGAGGCGAACGATGACGAGAAGTGGAATCAGTAACAGAAGAAAGTAACGTTCGTTCGTGTAATCACGCGAAATCCCTTACAAATAGTGATAGAGTATAGGCGGTAATCCCGATCGTGCTCGTCCACCACAAATCTATAAATAGTCGATTCTTTTTTTCGAGAGAATCGGACATGATTCGCTCACTAAACTGATTCAGTTTTCCCATTTCTAGAACTTGGCGTTATTTTTAGTACCAATTTTGGCGTCTCTTGGGTAAAACCATTTAGTTTTTCCTTAAAGAAATAATTAAATGCAACAGAATTTCATTAGAAAAATATAATATATGCTCACCTGGAAATGATTCTGTTTTTAAGCTCGGTTTCGTCAATCTGCGGCAGTGCCTTATTGCCTTGCAAATTGCTAGCGTTACCCTTCAGACTTTGTCCAGCTTCTTGGCGATGAAGTAATATTTGGGTGGCACGATCCACATCACCATTAGCAATAAGAATACAATGCTTTACCTAAAACTAACTCTCCTTGAACTGTCATTTATCAAAAATAGTACTACCATACCTCAATAATTGAGCTTTCTGGGAACATTTCTTGTAAAACTTCGCATTCGTCACTGAAAAGATCACCGTTAGAACTATCCGTCGATCCTGCATCGCTAGTTTCTGATAAATGCTGAACACGCTTGGGTTGGCCTCCACCAACAGCAGGCTCTGGTTCAGATATGGAAGATTGACGACCTCGTAATTTTTCTTCTGGCAAAATGTCAGCTAGACTCAGCGTGCTGCGTAAGAAATACATTATTATGCAATTTAAACAACCACTTATAAGCATAAAGCTTACCTCAGAGATAAATTCTGCGCATCGCTATTGTTGTTTTTTTTTGACAACTGACTCTCAAGTTGAAATATCCATGTACAAACGGTCGATGGTTTGATGTTGGCAAAATCATCGAAATAAGCCGACATCATCTCGATGAATCCTGCGGTGAATATTTTTTAGGAAAAAATCTCGACAAACATATGATTACGGCCTAAAAGCCAACTGTCAAAATCCACTTTCAATGGAAATTCCGGACAAACCGTTACTAGCTGAACACAATTCACAACAGTTTATGAAAGAGAAAATTTCTCGACAAACATATGATTACGGCCTAAAAGCCAACTGTCAAAATCAACTTTGAATGGAAATTCCGGACAAACCGTTACGCGCCAATCACAGATGTTTATAGTAACCGAAAGAGAACAGTTTTCTCTTTCATAAACGGTTGTGAACTTTGTTCGGCTAGTAACGGTTTGTCCGGAATTTCCATTCAAAGTGGATTTTGACAGTTGGCTTTTAGGCCGTAATCATATGTTTGTCGAGAATTTTCTCTTTCGTTTACTACCAACATCTGTGATTGGCATGTAACGGTTTGTCCAGAATTTCGCTTCAAACGCGAGTACGCTAAAGTCTTTTTTACGGGGATTTTTGAATTAACGTGGTTTATTACACGGTTTTCAAAACCGCTTAAACACCGCATAATTCGAAAATCCGCGTGAAAAAACCGCCTAAATTAAAAAAACGACTTAATCCACCTAGCAGTGAGATGAGACATTTCTTGCACATAACAATATTGGATCATTTATTAGTTTGCAGAACTCATGCGAAGTAGGCACACAACAGTTTCTAGTCCTTCACGAATAAACCGAATACATTATCAATCAGTCAATAAAATGAACAAAATACAAAAATATAAAAAGAAAAATGAAAAAAAAAAGATTTTCGAATTAATTCATAAAATGAATATAATGATTTTTTTACTACACGGTAAAAACGTCACGTCTAAATCAAATGCTTTTGCATATGAGTCTGTTTGTTATACCACACTTCCAATTAAAGTGATTTAGAATTGATTTTCTAGTGATTTTCTATTTGATCTGTTTTTGAAAACTATTCAATAGAAATCACTTTAAAATTTAAAATTATATCTGTTGAATTAGCACCACTGTTCCCATCTGTTGAAATAGAAGAGTTTATACCTTGTTTTCAAATGTCAAAAATCGGATGTGTTTGTTTATACTCGCGAGTCAGAATATGGGAAACCAAAAGTTGCAGGAGCACGCGCTGGGCGTTCGCGCTCGAAAAACGAAAGAATAGTGGGATATTCTCACCGGATATTATTCGGATTTAAGAACGTAAGTATTATGAAAATATTGTGAAAGCTTCCTTGACCTGATGTAAAGTGTAATTAACATCGCCATCGTAAAATTAAATTACAAATACAATGTTCAATTGTTGTTTATTTAGCATGAACGATACCCTGGTGGTTTTACCATTTGTCAGGCCAAGCAAACTACGATTATTAATATATAGATCTTTCGAAAACTAGTGGTTACAAGTGCTTAATTCATTTCAGCCTAAGGGCTGTTTTGAACGCGACAACGGTTGGTTGTTGCCTCAGAGCCAGGGGTAGTCCATTCCAGGCAATAGCACCAGCAATGATATCGCTTTTCCTTCCCGAAGTGGTGTGCTGTGGAACGATGCAGCTTCTCGTGCGGTTTGATTGGCTTCTTGGCAGATGTTGGATATATTATGGTTGATTTCCTCAGTATCCTTGTCGCATAAAATAGAGGTTTCGGTGATGATACTTTGTATCGAGTTCATGTCCAAGTATTGAGCTACGCACCGTATCGGTAGATTATTTTCGAAGCATGTTATAAACAAACCGAACGGACGCTTTGAAGCAACGGTTTAGCTGTTCTTTGTGTGCTACTGATAGATTCGGATAGTACACGACATATCAGTAGGTCAGGAAAGGAACTATAACGGCTTGGACAAGTTTCTTCTTGATGGCGGTTGGCAGCACGTGAGCAAACTTTCGGAAAGTGTGCAAAGTCTCAAAAATTTTGCAGTGACGCTGTCGATTTGAGACGACCAGCAAATATTGCTATCCATATACAGACCCAGATTTACAAATTCTCCTGATATTTGGATGGTTTACGCGCAGAAACCATGATCCCTGAGGTGTACCGTCAGTAACGGGGTGAATATCGTAAATTGCATCGATGGTTTTCACGACTTGAGTTCGGTCTGCCAGAAATGAGTTAATCAGACTGCAGGCGGTTGGGTGTGAAGTTTGTTCTGAAGTTTGCGGTGGATGACGCAGTTGAATGCAAGCAACAAATCAACTAGAACCATATCAGTGCATTGGCCTCCATCGAACTTGTAGATGTTATGAGTGACTTTAACGAGTGCTGTAGTTATGCTGTGTCGTTTGCGGTATCCGGATTGATTCATTGCAAGAATCGGGGGATTCGCATTTTTTGTATATTCAATGAACTGAGCTAACAAAAACTTTTCAAATATGTTTGAGATGGCAGGTAATACATAGATCGGTCTAAAGTCTTTTGGTTGCGTTGGGTTCGATATTTTGGGAATAGAGGTGACAAATCCTTTCTTCCATATAGCAGGCAAAATATTGGTGTCAATTATTGCATTATACAGGTTCACTAGCGTCGGCAGAATGAACAGACAGAGCAGTTTTATGAAAAAATATTGACATGCCATCTGCCCCAGTGGCATTTGATTGTATCTCTGCCAAGGATGCAAAATGCCTACCTTTTCTGCGGCTGTAATTTTTCTGCCTACATTTTCATTTCTCTTTCGACGGTGCTGTCGTTCGCTATTGCAGGACGCCCGTACATCACTGGACAGCCAGTCTGTAAGCAAAGCAGTAACATGACAAAGAAATACTGCCCCCAGTACAGCCACCAGACGCGAGCGGTACAGCTTTTCTTTCCTTATTTTACACTTTTAAATATTTTTAATCTATTCAATATTTTCAATCACAAACGACGACAATAAATGCGGTTCGTTTACCCCACGACCTGCATAAACGCTTTCGTGTGCGGGCCTCTCCCTTTGACTACGCAGAGAAAAGTGTACAAAGCGAGAGAACAAACTTTACTACGCCACACTCTCACCGAGCAGTCGGAGTACAGCAGCAAAACAAAAATGTATTCTACTGCTCTTCGGGAAAATGTACTCGGTTTGGCTACCGTTCTGGCAAGAGCAGTAGTGATGCGCCGCTGTAGCGGGCGGTACGGCTTGTGCAAATGTAAATATACCGAAAAAAATGTAGTTTACCAGTACCTTTGGCATCCCTGATCTCTGCAATCTTTATGGAGACTTCTTGGTTGTTGGTATGCTGAAAGCTAAATCGATTTTCGCATGTACGTTGTTCCTATCTACTACGCCGATGTTGTGAGGTCAGAAGAATCGGTTTAGCTGGTCTGACTCAATTTGTTCCGGGATGCGTTCTACCTCCTGTTGTTGTGGATGCAAGTTTAATGCCGTCGATATGGCATTCCAGGCCACGCACATTAAATTGGCTGATTCGTAGGTGGGAGTAGTTGTTTGGCATGTAGTGGTTTTTGTACGGAATCGTTAGCGCTGTCTTGTTTGCAGAGAACATTCCGTAGATTCTGCATCAAAGAATATAGAAAACTCATTAAAGCTGGAATCGTGTTGGAGCAGTTTGAGGAGATGGCTGGTGTCTTCTATTGGAGTTTATTTCGTCTGCTTAGGAAGGCGTACTGTCATTTCGGACGTACACCGATCCCACCAACTTTTTTCTGTTTCATTCTCAATGCCAGATTGCGGATCCGGATGCTATTGGCAGATAACATTTCATTGACCGTGAAGCGGTATTCTAGTTGAAGCCCTGTTTTCAAGTTGCACAGTTAAGCTTCTTTGTGCTTCTCGAAGTATTTTCGTAGGACGTCTGATTTATTTATCTGGATGGTCGGCGTAGTAGACCGGTCGGTCCATTTGGAAGGTCTCACTGGAAGGCGGAACCACGAGGTTATGAAATACATTGAGTCTGTGATGCCTAGGAAACTCAGGAAACTTTTGACAATGGAACGTTTCACTAGCTTGGTAGGAAACCTTTTTGATGGAGATTCGATTGCTATTGACACTTTGGGAGCAAATTCTGGCAAACTTCACTCCCATTCTAAGCACTATTTACACCTATCCGGTCCGATTCAGTAACGGTTCAGTACTGTGCACGGACACCAATATTCTTTCATACACATAAAATGCGAGTATTCCTACTTGTCCGTCACAGTGCCATGCCGGAGAGATGAATATATGTGTCCGTGCACGGTACTGAACCGTCACTGAATCGGATCGAATAGGTGTAAATTTGGCTTTAATCGTTTCCAGTTTGGCCTTTGACTTTGGGAATCAAACTTCTGGTTGCCATGCATCGTTCACACAGGTACTAACATGCGCTGATGTCTGCAAGCAGTGATTTACTAACTCGTACGCAGATGCTGACACGAGTCACAGCAAATCCATCCAATTTGTGCTTCAACCTTCTTCGCTCGTTTGGTTGTCTTCTTTGTCTTACTGGAGGGGGTTCCTCGAGACCAAAAGTTTCACAAACGTCTGCAGTCATAACGGCAGCCGCCGCTAGAGGGTGAGCCCCACCGGAGACGAATGCGCAACACTTCAAATATCACAAAAGTACCACTTTGTAGAATAAAGGCGGACGAAAATACTTGAAAATTATTTAATTAATCCGCTTGATAAAACTAACCGACGCGTCGATTGGCATTATTTTTTCCAGGTCACGGAATCGACCGTGCGGACACAGCTGCTGCAGTGAATTTGCTGATTCAACTGGGTGTTGCGACGGTGGAAGATACCGAGGAACAGCTCATAATCATCTACAACCAGCAAGAGGCATGTACCGAGAAAATTCTTACGATTATCGGTGATAACGAGGGATCACTACACCAGAATCGTCGGAAGTTCCACGGTCCAGTCCTGATCAGGAGATGATTGTCATCGACGAATAAAACTGTGCTGTGCTGAAAAATGTCATTTTCGAGCCACTCAAAAAAAAAAAAAAAAAAAAAAATATATATATATATATATATATATATATATATATATATATATATATATATATATATATATATATATATATATATATATATATATATATATATATATATATATATATATATATATATATATATTTATATATTTATATATATATATATATATATATATATATATATATATATATATATATATATATATATATATATATATATATATATATATATATATATATATATATATATATATATATATATATATATATATATATATATATATATATATATATATATATATATATATATATATATATATATATATATATATATATATATATATATATATATATATATATATATATATATATATATATATATATATATATATATATATATATATATATATATATATATATATATATATATATATATAGAGAGAGAGAGAGAGAGAGAGAGAGAGAGAGAGAGAGAGATAGAATAAATTGCATTGACCAAATTAACAAATTAAATAAAATAAATAATGACATCATGAAATGAATAATTGGGTGCAGTTGATTGATGGTGTAAACAGACGTGCTGTACTGTTTTGATTTTTCGTAGTGTTTTATTTGTGTGAATAACTCATCAAATTACCGTCGAAATCGAAAAAATTCGTTCAACGTGCCAATCTCCTGCATAGTTCACAGATGAGGCCTTAACAGTTGATCAAATTGAACTCGCTGTTAGTCAAGTTCCGGTCGTCATTCGTAACCGAACTTTGTACCGAGAAACAAGTGCTTTTTGTTCTCTCCGGTGTGCTTTAGTTTTTTCGGTAGTACGAAGGTGCTTGCTGTGGCAGAGGCTGCAGTAAAGCATTACTAATAAATAGTCCCGCGAGTGATAATTATTGCCTGCGATATCGGTGAAGGTAGTGCAGTGAAGTGCGTTACTAAACAGTTTTCTTGTCTGAAAGACGGCTTTGTTTAGACGAGCTATATCAGCTCTCTACTGTGTGAAGGTCACGCGGGTGACGGATGAAACAAACGAAGGATCAATTCACCTACCAGCTCGTCAGGAACCAACTGGTGAAGTGTTTCGTTTTTTACTTTTCTTATCGATTTTTTTCTTTTTATTGCTTTTGATTTTTTATTTTGATTTAAGTTAAACAGTGCGGTCGAGCGTGTTGCTCCCGCAACAAAATGGAACAAACAGAAGGACCACCCTCCGAATACGAATCTTATGGGGAAGAGGAACGTATATCCGATTCGGAGACAGATAATGTTATGGTCGATCCACTTCCCCCACTTTCCCCCAATGTCTCACAGCCCCCCCGAGTCAAGGTTTACCAGGATGGATCCGCTGGTCCTTGGGTGGTATACTTTCGGCCCAAAAATAAACCGTTAAACAGCATAACTGTTGCACGGGAGCTGACAAAACGTTACTCGGCCGTAACCGAGATTAAAAAGGTTCAGTCAGATAAACTGCGCGTAGTCGTTACTGACTTGAAACAGGCCAGTGATATCGTTAGCAATAGCCTCTTTACGCTGGAGTATCGCGTCTACATCCCTCCTTGTGATGTGGAGATCGACGGTGTGGTAAGTGATGCGGGTCTAACTGTCGATGATCTGATGAATGATGGGGCTGGCCGCTTTAAAGACCCTAACTTTCAATCAGTTAAGATTTTGGAGTGCAAGCAATTGCACTCAAAGTCCATCGAAGATGGGAATTACTATCCATCAGACTCGTTTCGCGTAACCT
This sequence comes from Topomyia yanbarensis, assembly GCF_030247195.1. Lineage (NCBI taxonomy): Eukaryota > Metazoa > Arthropoda > Insecta > Diptera > Culicidae > Topomyia > Topomyia yanbarensis. The sequence continues at coordinate 91,510,583 of NC_080670.1, read as the reverse complement.
TCGCCGGATCTGCACTTCCGAGCTACGTTGAAGTGGGAGGAGCTCGTCTACCTGTACACCTGTTTGTACCGCGGGTCATGAATTGTTCCAATTGCAAGCAGCTAGGTCACACGGCCACCTACTGTAGCAACAAGCAACGGTGCGGTAAATGTGGGGAACGCCATGCGGATGATACTTGCAGTAGGCTCGCTGAGAAGTGTGTTTACTGTGGGGAGAATCCACATGCACTTTTGACATGCCCAACGTACAAACTTCGCGCGGATAAACTGAAGCGATCCGCCAAAGATCGCTCCAGACGCTCTTACGCAGAAATGCTTAAAAGAGCTGTTCCACTTATCTCCGAAAACCCATTCGCTCTCTTGCCAACTGACGATAACGCCTCTAACGACCCTTGCGAGGGGCATTCTTTGGCTCCGCTTGGAAACTCTAGGAAAAGACCTAATCAAAAGTCACCTGAACTTCCTCGTAAGGGTCCTAGGTTGTCCCAAACAAGGGTACAAAATAAAAATAATTCATCAACTGGAAGTGCTGGTACAAATCCGAAGATAATACCTCCTGGTTTTGGGAAATTGAGATACAACCAGGAGTTCCCAGCACTCCCCGGGGCACCAAAAATCCCAAGTGCTCCAATTTTACAGTAAGAAACTCAACCTAAAACGGGATTCCTTAAATTTTCTGACATTGTGGACTGGATATTCACAGCTTTCAACATTACCGATCCTCTGAAAAGCTTGCTGGTTGCTATTCTACCAACAGTAAGAACATTTTTAAAACAGTTGACTGAACAATGGCCCCTCCTTACAGCAATCGTATCCTTCAATGGCTAACTTATTAGACGGAATCAAGGATCTGATCACTGTTTTACAGTGGAACTGCAGAAGCACTATCCCCAATATTGATTCATTAAAACACTTGCTAAATTACAATCATTGTGATGCATTTTCCCTATGCGAAACATGGCTAACTTCTAATATAAACCTCAACTTCAACGATTTTAACATTATCCGCTTGGATCGAGAAGACTCATATGGAGGGGTACTTTTAGGGATCAAAAAGTGCTACTCCTTCAATCGAATCAACCTCCCTTCGACGCCAGGCATTGAAGTTGTCGCTTGTCAAACAACAATCAAAGGCAAAGATCTTTGCATTGCTTCTATTTACATTCCTCCTAGGGCCATGATGGGATATCGAAGATTCTCCAACGTGATTGAACACCTTCCCTCGCCCCGCCTGCTTCTTGGAGACTTGAACTCTCACGGTACGGGGTGGGGCTGTCTATACGACGATAATCGATCTTCGACAATTCAAGACCTTTATGACAACTTCAATATGACAATTCTGAACACAGGGGAAATGACACGGATTCCTAGACCACCTGCGCAAGCAAGTGCACTGGACATATCTTTATGCTCGACATCACTACGGTTAGATTGCAAGTGGAAGGTAATATCTGATCCCCACGGTAGTGACCACTTACCAATTGTAATTGCAATCACCACTGGTTCAAGACCATCGGCACCAATCAATGTTCCTATGACCTCACACGAAACATTGATTGGAAGAGCTACGCTGCTAAGATATCCAAAACAATCGATTCAACACAGGTACTTCCCCCGGAGGAAGAATATAAGTTTTTGTCCAACTCGATTCTCGATACCGCGATTCAAACTTAGACGAAACGAGTACCCGACGTGAACACCCAAAAACGTTCTCCCAACCCGTGGTGGGACAAAGAGTGCTCAGACGTGTACGCGGAGAAAGCTGCCGCGTATAAAATCTTCCGGAACGACGGGTTAGTTGCTAGTTATCGAGTGTACGCGGTATTAGAAAAGCGAATGAAAAATTTAATGAAAGCTAAGAAACGCAGTTACTGGCGCCGGTTTGTCGACGGGTTAACAAGAGAAACATCGATGAGCACTCTTTGGGGCACGGCCCGACGTATGCGAAACCGAAACAGTACTAACGAGAGCGTGGAATATTCAAACCGTTGGATATTCGATTTCGCCAAGAAGGTTTGTCCGGATTCCGCCCCGGCACAGAAAATCTACCGCGCCGCGTCGCCTTACAATACCGCGAACGAAACACCGTTTACGATGGTGGAGTTCTCACTTGCTCTCTTATCATATAACAATAAATCCCCGGGGCCAGATAGAATCCTATTCAACTTGTTGAAGAATCTGCCAGACTCTGCCAAAAGACGCTTGTTGAATTTATTTAATAAGTTTCTAGAGGGTAACATTGTTCCACATGACTGGAGACAGGTGAGGGTCATCGCCATCCAAAAACCAGGAAAACCAGCCTCCGACCACAATTCGTATCGTCCGATTGCAATGCTATCCTGTATTCGGAAGTTGTTCGAGAAAATGATCTTGTTTCGCCTCGACAATTGGGTCGAAGCAAATGGCTTACTGTCAGATACACAATTTGGCTTCCGCAAAGGAACGAACGATTGCCTTGCGTTGCTCTCAACAGAAATTCAAATGGCATATGCTAACAAAGAGCAGATGGCATCAGTATTCTTGGATATTAAGGGGGCTTTCGATTCAGTTTCTATCAACATTCTTTATGAGAAGTTGCACCAGCATGGTCTTTCGCCAATTTTAAATAACTTTTTGCTAAACCTGTTGTCTGAAAAACAAATGCATTTCTCGCATGGCGATTTATCGACATCACGATTTAGCTACATGGGCCTTCCCCAGGGCTCATGTCTAAGCCCTCTCCTCTACAATTTTTACGTGAGTGCCATTGACGAATGTCCTAAAGCCGTCGACTTGCAAGGACCACTGCAAGATACCTTGGACAATTTGTCTGCTTGGGCTCTCCAGCTGGGTATCGAGTTCTCCACGGAGAAAACTGAGCTAGTCGTATTTTCTAGAAAGCGTAAACCAGCGCAACTACAGCTTCAATTAATGGATCAAACTATTGCTCAGGCTTCAACATTCAAATATCTCGGGGTATGGTTCGACTCTAAAGGTACCTGGGGATTTCACATTAGGTATCTGAAACAGAAGTGCCAACAAAGGATCAACTTTTTCCGTACAATAACTGGAACATGGTGGGGTGCCCACCCAGTAGACCAAATCAGGCTGTACCAAACAACGATATTATCAGTGTTGGAGTACGGATGTTTCTGCTTTCGCTCCGCTGCGAACATACACTTCATCAAACTGGAGCGAATCCAGTATCGTTGCTTGCGTATTGCCTTGGGTTGCATGCAGTCGACCCATACGATGAGTCTCGAAGTGCTGGCGGGCGTTCTTCCGCTGAAAAATCGATTTTGGGACCTCTCATATCGATTGCTCATTCGATGCGATATTCTGAACCCATTGGTGATTGCAAATGGCTTGTCGAGCTTAATTCTCAGACCCGATTCATGTCCTTGTACTTCGATTACATGGTACAGAACATCAATTCATCTACGTATAACGTCAACCGTGCTCATCTCTTAGATACTTCTGATCCAACTGTATTTTTCGATACATCCATGAAGGAAGAGATTTGTGGAATTCCGGATCATATTCGCCCACAAGTGGTCCCAAATATTTTCTATAACAAATACCATCAAGTCGACTGCGCCAAAATGTTCTACACTGACGGATCAATTCTCGACGGGTCCACAGGCTTCGGTATCTTCAACGAAAATCTTGCTGCCTCATTCAAACTCAATGATCCTGCTTCAATTTACGTCGCAGAATTAGCTGCCATTCAGTATACTCTCGGGATCATTGACACCCTGCCCTCAGACCATTACTTCATCGTTTCGGATAGTCTCAGCTCCATTGAGGCCATCCGTGTGGCGAAGCCTGGAAAGCACTCACCATATTTCCTGGGGAAAATACGGGAATATCTGAGTGCTTTATCTGAAAAATCTTACCAGATTACCTTGGTTTGGGTCCCGTCACATTGTTCTATTGCGGGCAATGAGAAGGCGGACTCTTTAGCCAAGGTGGGCGCATTAGAAGGCGACAGTTACGAAAGACCAATTTGCTTCAACGAATTTTTCAGTATCTCTCGTCAGAGGACGCTCGATAGTTGGCAAACCTCATGGAGCAATGGGCATCTGGGACGGTGGCTACATTCCATTATCCCGAAGGTATCAACGAATGCTTGGTTTAAGGGGTTGGATGTGAACCGGGACTTTATTCGTACGATGTCAAGGATTATGTCCAACCATTACTCGTTTGACGCGCATCTCCGTCGTATAGGGCTTGCTGAAAGTAATCATTGTGTTTGTGAGAACGGCTATCACGACATCGAGCATGTTGTTTGGCTGTGCGCAGAGTACTGTGTTGCCAAGTCCCAACTAATAGATTCCCTTCGGGCCCGAGGTAGATCACCCTATGTGCCAGTCCGGGACGTCCTGGCAAGCCGTGACCACCCCTATATTTTTCTTATCTATATCTTTTTGAAAACTTTTGATGTCCAAGTTTAATACATTTTCCCCTCTCTCATTCACAGTAGAATCTCTCCAACCTATCCCTGTATCTACAATATGGCATTGCTCCACGAGTCTTCGGTGCATACCCTTCTTGATAACCGTATATCCAGAACATCATGACATACCTCACATGAGGATGATATAGAGTGCCAATAATTATCCGAAATATCGACCCTCTCCTCGCCCCTGCGATTACAGGCTGGAAACTACAACACTACAACAAAGTGTGCATATCCGCCACAATGATCAATCAGCAAACGACGATGTCAATTACACAATATGTATCCCACTTCCTACCTTTTTCCTTTACTTACATAAGAGGGGAGCAAGCCGCCCCTGAACACGGCTTTCCCTTCCCCCACTAACATGTGAAATGTAATTAAAAAAAATGAATTATCGGCCTCGTTAAGCTAAAGCATTTGGGCCTAAATAAACGTATTTAAGATAAAAAAAAGTTCCGGTCGTGAGCCAAACTTTAAGCGCTATCAATGTCAATGAAACAATGAATATCAGAGCTTGTTCTCGGTTAAAATCGTCTTTCAATCCGGGACCCGATGGCTTCCCTTCAGTACTTTTGAAAAGGCACATTGACGTTTTAGCGACTCCACTTCTTCGCATCTTTAGTGCATCTATTGCCGGTGTCATTTTTCCATCCTGCTGGAAGTCCGCGAACATTTTCCCAGTCCATAAAAAGGGTAATAAGCGAGACGTCAATAATTACCGTGGAATTACTTCATTGAGTGCTGTCTCGAAGTTGTTCGAGCTGGTGATTATGGAACCTCTTCAGGCGCACTGCAAGCAGTACCTAAGTGACGATCAACATGGCTTCACGTCTGGATGTTCGACAACGACTAACCTGCTTTGCCTAACATTCTACATAACAGAGAGTATGGAACGTCGCGCTCAAACCGATGTTATCAACACAGACCTATCTGCCGCTTTTGACAAAGTTAACCATGACATAACAATCGCTAAAATGGAGAGATTTGTAATTAACGGTAGTTTGTTGCTGTTATTTCGATCCTACCTTTCAGGTCGAGAAATAGTGGTTGTCATTGGAGATTGTCAGGCACCCACATTTACTTCTACGTCAGGAGTACCCCAGGGAAGTCACTTGGGACCGCTGATGTTTCTGCTTTACTTCAACGACATCCATCTAGTTCTGAAGACTCCACGCCTGTCCTTCGCAGACGATCTCAAGATGTTTCTTCTCATCCGCTCTACTGAAGATTGTAGATTACTGCAACGACAGTTTAAAACCTTCGCTGACTGGTGTAACACGAACCGTATGTGTGTAAATCCAAAGAAGTGCTCGGTGATATCATTCTCACGAAAAAAAGATGGGTGGGTAATGTCAGAGACATAACCGGAGTGAAGTAGAATACACTTTCGACCGGTAAATTCTGCTCTGGAATAAGCAATTTCTATGCGACTTTGTCGACTTTAGCACATTCATAGTTTATTTGGAGTATTTTTGGAATTATCAAGTTGACAATTTGCAACATTCTTTGAAAATATTGTTGAACTTTTATGAATGAAGGCACGCAAACGAGCGTTTGACCGTCGTCCTACTACCAGCATCAGAGAAGTAGCAGATCAGCATTTTTCGCTACATGGCCTGTACCAAACAAACCGCTCGTAAGTCAACCGGAGGAAAGGCTCCCCGCAAGCAGTTGGCAACAGCCCCCTGGCAACCCTATACCATCATATGGAGTTTGACAGCGACCGACATATATGGGGTGTTATAGCTATAAAGCCCCAAACAAAGAATTATGTTCGGCACTATGCTCGATATTTGAGCATTCCACACGACGTTTTGCATCTTGTGGGATGATTTAATAATTTAATTTAATTGACATTTTGTAACTAAATACAGCTTCTAATCATTCGGTTCAAAATCAATGTTTTGCCTTTCATGGCAGTGATGCTGGCTGTACAGAGACGTCGTCCTTGACAGGGAGCTGGTTGGCAACGAAGGCCGTGTAAAAGTGCCCCAGTCACGGCTGGCGTTAAGAAGCCTCATCGCTACCGAACAGAAACAGTCGCCCTGCGAGAAATTCACAGCTATCAGCAATCGAGCAGGCCTAAATTGTGACCCAAAATAAACCACAAACCAACAAGTTCTTTTCAGGACCAGCCAATTATATTCCAGTAAGATATAAATGAAATTTTCGTTTTCCATTGCCTTACAACCTTTTTCATCCCGGCTTGAATTACTATCAATCTTGATGATGCTGTGCGGCGGGGCACAGGCAGTTTACATTATAGTGGAAAATTTAGGTCTGCGCGTTTTTCCCAAAAGGTTTTTAGCTGTGCTGTTTTCAAGGAAGTTGTAGTTGAATTCAAAATAAAATAGTTTACTTCTATTGTCAGAGGTGGACCTTCCAACGAAAACTAGTCTGGCTCGCTTAGAATCGAATTGTATGGACCAACCACTGCCTTCACAAAATCCGTTATTTTCAGTAATTGTACATTCTACAGAATTAGTCACAACTATTTCCAATCAGCGCAAAAATCGAAGGTTTTCATTCAATACAACAGCAGATTTTCACGTTTGAAAAAACAGGCAGCATTCTGGCCGAAAATTTTGAAACGGAGCACCTATATCGAAACGTTAGAAAACGTTCGATTTTTGTAAATTGAATCATTACACTAAACTGTCTATAAATCACAAATAACTTTTGATTTTGTGCCATTCTCGTGAAAGCGACGGTATTGTTCACAAGTGGCTCACTTACCATCCAACGCTCTTGACAAGCTGATGCTGATCGCTGTGAATTTCTCGCAGGGCGACAGTTTCTGTTCAGTAGTGATGAGGCTTCCTAACGCCAACCGTGACTGGGGTACTTTTACACGACCTTCGTTGCTTACTGCTTGCGGGGAGGCTTTCCTCTGGTGGACTTACGAGCGGTTTGTTTGGTACGAGCCATTTATCAACAAAGAATCGAATTGAAGTTTTGTTATTACAAGCATCCGAAAGTAGCTTGCCAAGAGCGTTCGATGGCAAGTGAGCTACTTGTGAACAATATCGTCGATTTCACGTATTTCACAAAAGAAAAAGTTATCATTTGTTTGTTTACAGTTTCGTGTTTACTAGGCGCATTCAAAAAAGGTTTCAATTCTCAAACATTTTACCAAGGTGCCGGATTACATTACTCTTTTTACCCTGAGTGTTCGATAACCTCCGTATTGAAAACACAATTTCAATTTTGTTCTTTATCAAAAATATGTGGTCGACCAACGAAGGGGTGGAGCTACGAAAAACACATATTGAGGACAACACAAAAAAGGACGAGCTTACATTGTGCTGTAGTCAGGTATAAAAACTCAGCACGCTGTTGTTCACGATCAGTTCGTTTGCAGCATCAGCATGCAGCAGTTCGTTTGCAGCATCTCCCGCAAAATTCAAACCGTCGTCCGTTTGCTGCTGCTAGAAGAGTTGGCCAATCACGCCGTCTTCGATGGCACCAAAATTATTACCATATACACCAGCTCCAAGTAAATTCCGAACACTGCCCAAAAAAAAGGCCCTTTTCAGGGCCATCAATTTATCGACAAAGAATGAAATTGAAATTTTGTTATTACAAGCATCAGAAAGTGGCTTGCCAAGGGCGTTGGATGGTAAGTGAGCCACTTGTGAACAATACCGTCGCTTTCAAGTAGAATGGCACAAAATAAAAAAGTTATTTGTGTGATTTGTAGACAGGTTAGTGTAATGATTCAATTTACAAAAATCGAACGTTTTCTAACGCTTCGATATAGGTGCTCCGTTTCGGCCAGAATGTTGCCTGTTTTTCTAAAAGTGAAAATCTGCTATTGTACTGAATGAAAATCTTCGATTTTTGCGCTGATTGGAAATAGTTGTGACTAGTTGTGTAGAATGTTCAATTACTGAAAATAACAGATTTTGTGAAAGCAGTGGTTGGTCCATACAATTCGATTCAGAGCGAGCCAGACTAGTTTTCGTTGGAAGGTCCATCTCTGACAATAGAAATAAACTATTTTATTTTGAATTCAACTACAACTTCCTTGAAAACGCACAACTAAAAAACTTTTGGGAAAAACGCGCTAAATTTTCCACTATAATAAAAACTAGTGCCCCCGCCGCACAGCATCATCAAGATTGATAGTTATTCAAGCCGGATGGAAAGGGGGAGGGAGGTTGTAAGGCAATGGAAAATTTCATTTATAATAATAATACTTTATAATTGGCTGGTCCTGAAAAGAACTTGTTGGTTTGTGGTTTATTTTGGGTCACAATTTAGGCTCGTTCGATTTCTGATAGCTGTGAATTTTTCGCAGGGCGACTGTTTCTGTTCGGTAGCGATGAGGCTTCTTAACGCCAGCCGTGACTGGGGCACTTTTATACGGCCTTCGTTGCCAATCAGCCCCCTGTCAAGGACGACGTCTCTGTACAGCCAGCATCACTGCCATGAAAGGCAAAACATTGATTTTGAACCGAATGATTAGAAGCTGTATTTAGTTACAAAATGTCAATTAAATTAAATTATTAAATCATCCCACAAGATGCAAAACGTCGTGTGGAATGCTTAAATATCGAGCATAGTGCCGAACATAATTCTTTGTTTGGGGCTTTATAGCTATAACACCCCATATATGTCGGTCGCTGTCAAACTCCATATGATGGTATAGGGTTGCCAGGGGGCTGTTGCCAACTGCTTGCGGGGAGCCTTTCCTCCGGTGGACTTACGAGCGGTTTGTTTGGTACAGGCCATGTAGCGAAAAATGCTGATCTGCTACTTCTCTGATGCTGGTAGTAGGACGACGGTCAAACGCTCGTTTGCGTGCCTTCATTCATAAAAGTTCAACAATATTTTCAAAGAATGTTGCAAATTGTCAACTTGATAATTCCAAAAATACTCCAAATAAACTATGAATGTGCTAAAGTCGACAAAGTCGCATAGAAATTGCTTATTCCAGAGCAGAATTTACCGGTCTAAAGTGTATTCTACTTCACTCCGGTTATGTCTCTGACATTACCCACCCATCTTTTTTTCGTGAGAACGATATCACCGAGCACTTCTTTGGATTTACACACATACGGTTCGTGTTACACCAGTCAGCGAAGGTTTTAAACTGTCGTTGCAGTAATCTACAATCTTCAGTAGAGCGGATGAGAAGAAACATCTTGAGATCGTCTGCGAAGGACAGGCGTGGAGTCTTCAGAACTAGATGGATGTCGTTGAAGTAAAGCAGAAACATCAGCGGTCCCAAGTGACTTCCCTGGGTTACTCCTGACGTAGAAGTAAATGTGGGTGCCTGACAATCTCCAATGACAACCACTATTTCTCGACCTGAAAGGTAGGATCGAAATAACAGCAACAAACTACCGTTAATTCCAAATCTCTCCATTTTAGCGATTGTTATGTCATGGTTAACTTTGTCAAAAGTGGCAGATAGGTCTGTGTAGATAACATCGGTTTGAGCGCGACGTTCCATACTCTCTGTTATGTAGAATGTTAGGCAAAGCAGGTTAGTCGTTGTCGAACGTCCAGAGGTGAAGCCATGTTGATCGTCACTTAGGTACTGCTTGCAGTGCGCCTGAAGAGGTTTCATAATCACCAGCTCGAACAACTTCGAGACAGCACTCAATGAAGTAATTCCACGGTAATTATTGACGTCTCGCTTATTACCCTTTTTATGGACTGGGAAAATGTTCGCGGACTTCCAGCAGGATGGAAAAATGCCACCGGCAATAGATGCACTAAAGATGCGAAGAAGTGGAGTCGGTATTGTTCACAAGTGGCTCACTTACCATCCAACGCTCTTGACAAGCTGATGCTTGTAATAAAAAAACTTCAATTTCATTCTTTGTCGATAAATTGATGGCCTTGTTTGGGCAGTGTTCGAAATTTACTTGGTGCTGGTGTATATGGTAACTGTTTTGGTTTCATCGAAGACGGCGTGCTTGGCCAACTCTTCTGACAGCAGCAAACGGACAGCGGTTTGAATTTTGCGGGCGATGCTGCAAACGAACTGCTGTATGCTGATGCTGGAAACGAACTGAGCGTGAGCAACAGCATGCTGAGTTTTTATACCTGACTACAGCACAATGTAAGCTCGTCCTTTTTTGTGTTGTGCTCAATATGTGTTCTTCGTAGCTCCACACCTTTGTTGGCCGACCACATATTTTTGATAAAGAACAAAATTGAAATTGTGTTTCCACTACGGAGATTATCGAACACTCAGGGTAAAGAGAGTAATGTAATACGGCACCTTGGTAAAATGTTTGAGAATTGAAACCTTTTTTGAATGCGCCTAGTAAAAATGTTTTCCACTTCACTCCAGTTTGTTTCTGACCATATTTGCAATTTGCGTACTGAAATAAATCATAATTTAGGGTTTAACATAAATTGCTCTCCAGGGAAAAACAGTCCATGAAACAGAAAATGCAAACTTATTCTTTGAAATGATTTTGGTGGCCCTGAAAAGGGCCTTTTTTATAATGATACAAGTGAGTTCTACCTTTTCAACTTCCAAATCCATACAAAGTGCGTCCCTGCCGCTTCAGAGTATAGACGACATTCATTGCCGTTTTGCGCTTGGCGTGTTCAGTGTAGGTCACGGCATCTCGGATGACATTTTCTTGCACACCATCATCATTCGTAGATTAAATCGAAGATGCATTTTACACCACCACGACGAGCCAGACGCCGAATGGCGGATTTGGTGATTCCCTACATTTTATCACGAAGAACCTTGCGATGACGCTTGGTATGGGAACGTAAACATGATACCGCTCATTGTACCGTCCGGACGAGCATGTTGCTCGTGTGGTAAGCGAGCACCCACTGATACAAAACAAGCTCGCGTGACCTGTATATATAACAATCCCGTATGTAATGAAACGCTTACATGCTCCTTTTTGACGGCTCTGCGTGGGATATGCTGGCAAATTGCGCATTTTCCTCGCTGTTATCTGAAAATCCTTGTTTTGGTTTATTTATAGTAGTCGCAGTAATTCCGAAATTTAATACAAAATACGTGCACAAATTTCCGATCAGATAGTGCAAATATATTGCGATTTCGTCCAGTAGAACGGAAGATATTCGCATTTCAAATCTGGGGAAATTTCTCAACTGAAATTTTTGAAACGGGACCCCATATTGAAACGTTAGAAGTATTTTACTTCAAAAGACCCGGTTTGTTTTAACTACCGTCTACTGGATACTGAAATCGAACGCGTTAGTCAGGTGAAGGATCTAGGACTGATACTAGACTCGCAACTCACGTTTAAACAACATGTCTCATATACAGTTAGCAAAGCTTCTCGAATGCTGGGATGTATCTTCAGGATTGCGAAAATGTTTACGAACATTTATTGTCTCAAATCGCTGTACTGTATTTCGGGATTAAGCTTTTTGTTTTACTTGAGCAATTCAAGCAAACATTGCTGAATCAATCAAATGTTCATATAATAAAGGGATGCTAAGGTTTTTCGTTTTAAATAATTTTCCGAGCAGTGCAATTTCTAATAGCGGTTTAATCTGTTTCTAAATTCCCAATAAAAGCTTGAAAGTTCTCTAAGAACTTAATGTGAACATTAAAGAGTACTTTTAGGTAATAACTTTTTGTTGCTTGAATAGTTTTCGTTCCATCGTGGCGGTACATGGACCGACTTTACACAAAAAGCATGAAAATTGGTCAAAGATGACCCTGCTTGATAACAATGTACAGAAACAGCATTGCAACATTTTACTTATGGACTTTTGGAAAACATTCTGGAATGAATCCAAAGGTGCTTCACAAATGGATTTAAGTGGATTAATCTATCTTTGATATGGTTTCTCTGACATTTTTTTCTATTGCGTATTTCGTATACAGTAGCCTAGCGAACGTACATTCTGTGCATACTATATTTTTTTAGCTCTAGTGGAAATATCAGCTTTGGTTCATCGCTTGTGCTTGAAGACTTGTTTGTTTGGTACATAATAGTAATTCGGCTCTGTTCCGTGTACATCTTCAAAATCCCTGCATTTTCCCCATCTTGTTGCGCAGTAGGTAGCCACATCAGAGAAATTCATTTGATAGTCGGGTGGATTCATGAAACGTATAGAAATCTACACGCAGAAAAATGTATATTAAATTCCAAAATAATTCGCTTAGAAATCAAAAATATATATTTTTGAATCAGGGCCTAAGTGCAATTTTTTTAGGTTCAGGTTTAGGTTTAAATTCCGAAAAAATCGTTGTTGTTCCTACTAACAAGTCCTCATAGGATTTTGTGTAGATTCAATATTAATTTTATTTGAATATATCATATCTTTTTTTTCTTTTTTTCAGCATTCGTTTACGAGCGGTCTATCGAGAAGCAAGTGTTTTTTCCAGTCCGTCCAGTGGGAGTTAAAGAATCGTATAATCCCCGTTCAAGGTTATCTTGCACATTCTCTACCTCTCGAGGTTTTGGACTTTTTTATTCTTTTGTGCGTGTGTTAACCGTTAGGCCGTCCTCAGCCTTTTGTTCGCGTAGTGAGGATTGAACAATAGCCAGCTATATAAGCTGGACTGGTGCGTCGTGTGAAAAAAATTTACAGATAAGTAAAATCTACCTCTTTTGACACATCTTATTCCCGTCTGCGCGGGTGCTAACCCCGTACGTCGACGGTGTCGATGGCTCCCTCCCCGGACGACCAAATGGAGGTCGAATCGACTCCCAAGGCTCTCCCCCGACCCAAATAATATCCAGAGCTCTCGACCGGTCCCTTTGTGGTCTTCTTTCGGCCCAAAACAAAATCGCTGAATCTATTACAGATTTCGAAAGACCTGACGGAACGATTCTCGGCTGTGACCGAAATAAAAAAGGTCCGCTCAGACAGGCTGAGGGTCGTGCTGACAACTCAAAGCAGGCAAACGATCTTGCTTGCTGCGAACACTTTAGGAAGGACTATCACGTGTATATTCCAGCTGTAAAAGTACAGTCTGAAGGCGTTGTCACCGATGAGAGTTTGACCTGCGAGGATCTGCTGCAGTACGAGGTTGGCCGTTTTAGAGACCGCTTACTTCAGCCAGTGAAAATACTTGAGTGCAAACGTTTGCACTCAGTAGTAGTTGTGGGGGATGGTTCAAAAACGTACCCCCAATCAAACTCTTATCGGGTGACCTTCGCTGGTACCGCTTTGCCAAATTACGTTCTCTTGCACAAGGTTCGTCTGCCTGTTTGTGCCGCGGGTCATGAATTGCACAAAGTGTAAACAATTGGGTCACACAGCCACCCATTGTAGCAATAAGGCCCGCTGTGGAAAATGCGGTGAAAATCATGTGGACGATTCGTGCAGTAAGAATGCTGAGAAGTGTCCTTACTGTGCAGAGAATCTACATGATATCTCGGCATGTCCCGCGTACAAACTACGCGGGGATAAACTAAAACGTTCCCTTGTGGGGCGATCCAAACGTTCTTTCGCAGAAATGCTAAAGAAAGCAACGCAACCATCCTCAACAAACATCTATGCTCACTTGCCTCCTAACGAGGACGAGGCTGATGACCCACAAGAGGGAAAGTCTACTAGGGCGCCTAGAAGTTATAGGAAGAGGAGGAACATTTCCTCTTCTAAAGTTCCTTGTAAAGGCCAGGTGTCCCTAGACGGGGCTCCGAAAGTGACATCTCTTGGAAGTGTTGCAACCAAGCCGAAGCAAGTAGCTCCTGGTCTCGAAGGATTAAACTCAGAGAAGGAGTTTCTAGCACTTCCCGGAACATCAAAATCCCAAGTGTTCCTCTGTTTCAGTTCGAGAATAATCGCGGCACTGGAATTATCAAACTCTCGGACATTGTGGACTGGATAATAAAAACTTTCAATATAACTTATCCTATTAAAAGTCTGTTGTTAGCTCTTCTACCTACAGTAAAAACATTTTTAAAGCAGTTGACTGCGAAATGGCCCCTCCTTTCAGCGATTGTATCCTTCGATGGCGAGGTCACGGATTTGATCACTGTTCTACAGTGGAATTGCAAAAGTATCATTCCGCGATTCCTTCAAAATTTTAATAAATATTTTGAGTTGCGATGCATTAGCGTTATGTGAAACTTGGTTAACTTCAGATATAGATCTCAACTTCCACGATTTTAATATTATTCGCCTGGATCGAGACACCTCCTATGGAGGAGTGCTTTTGGGGATCAAAAAGCGCTATTCCTTCTACAGAATTAACCTTCCCTCGATAACAGGTATTGAAGTTGTCGCTTGTCAAGTAACAACCAAAGGCAAAGATCTTTGCATAGCTTCCATATATATTCCCCCCAACACTGCGATTGGGCACGCCGGCTACATGACATCATAGAATCCCTGCCTGCACCGTGACTTGTTTTAGGAGATTTTAACTCCCACGGTACGGAATGGGGTTGCCTTTATGATGATAACCGTTCTTCTTTAATTCACAATATTTGCGACAACTTCAATATGACAATTCTAAACGCGGGTGAAATGACACGGATCCCTCCCCCACCAGCGCGCCCAAGTGCATTAGATTTATCCCTTTGCTCGACCTCGCTACAGTTAGATTGCGCGTGGAAGGTAATCCCTGATCCCCACGGTAGCGACCATCTGCCGATCGTAGTCTCGATCACCAACAGCCCAAGACCATTGGAATCAATTAATATTTCGTATGACCTCACACGAAATATCGATTGGAAGAGCTATGCGGCCGCGATATCCGACAACATCGAATCTACCCAAGAACTTCCACCGGATGAAGAGTACAGCTTTTTGGCTGGCTTGATTCTCGATAGTGCGAATCAAGCTCAGACTAAGCCAGTACCCGGAGCGAACAAACAAAAACGTTCTCCCAATCCCTGGTGGGATAAAGAGTGCTCAGACGTGTACGCAGAGAAGGCCGTCGCGTTTAAGACCTTTCGGAACAACGGGTTACCCGCTAGTTTTCGACAGTACGCGACGTTAGACAAGCGAATGAAGAGTTTGATGAAAGCCAAAAAACGCGGTTATTGGCGCCGGTTCGTCGACGGATTAACGAGAGAAACATCGATGAGCACTCTTTGGGGAACAGCCCGACGTATGCGAAACCGAAACAGTACTAATGAGAGCGTGGAATATTAAAACCGTTGGATATTCGATTTCGCCAAGAAGGTTTGTCCGGATTCCGCCCCGGCACAGAAGATCTACCGTGCCGCGTCCCCTCACGATAACGCGAACGAAACACCTTTTTCGATGGTGGAGTTCTCACTTGCTCCCTTGTCGTGTAACAATAAAGTGCCAGGGCCAGACAGAATCAAATTCAACTTGTTGAAGAATCTGCCAGACTCTGCCAAGAGACGCTTGTTGAACTTATTTAATAAGTTTCTTGAGGCTACCATTGTCCCACACGATTGGAGGCAAGTGAAGGTCATCGCCATCCAAAAACCAGGAAAACCAGCCTCCGACCACAATTCATATCGACCGATCGCAATGCTATCCTGTATTCGTTGTTCGAGAAAATGATCCTATCCCGCCTCGACAATTGGGTCGAAGCAAATGGCTTACTGTCAGATACACAATTTGGCTTTCGCAAAGGCAAAGGGACGAACGATTGTCTTGCGTTGCTCTCAACCGAAATTCAAATGGCCTATGCTAGCAAAGAGCCGATGGCATCAGTGTTCTTAGATATTAAGGGGGTTTTTGATTCAGTTTCGATCAACATTCTTTCAGAGAAGCTGCACCAGCATGGTCTTTCAGCGACATTAAACAACTTTTTACTAAACCTGTTGTCGGAAAAGCACATGAATTTTTCGCATGGTGACTTATCGACATCACGATTTAGCTACATGGGCCTTCCCCAGGGCTCATGTCTAAGCCCCCTTTTATACAATTTCTATGTCAACGACATTGATGAATGTCTTGACAATTCCTGCACGTTAAGACAACAAGCAGACGATGGCGTGGTGTCTGTTACGGGACCCAAAGCTGTCGATCTACAAGGACCATTACAGAATACCTTGGACAATTTGTCTGCTTGGGCTATTAAGCTGGGTATCGAATTCTTCACGGAGAAAACTGAGCTAGTTGTATTTTCTAGGAAGCGTGAACCAGCACAACTACAGCTTCTATTAATGGGTCAAACTATCGCTCAGGTCTTCACAGTAAAATATCTAGGGGTCTGGTTTGACTCGAAAGGTACTTGGGGATGCCATATTCGGTATCTATAACAGAAATGCCAGAAAAGGATCAACTTTCTTCGTACAATAACCGGAACATGGCGGGGTGCCCACCCAGGAAACCTAATTAGGTTGTATCAAATAACGATACTGTCGGTAATGGAATACGGATGCTTCTGCTTTCGCTCCGCCGCGAACATACATTTCATCAAACTCGAAAGAATTCAGTATCGTTGTTTGCGTATCGCCTTAGGGTGCATGCAGTCGACCTATACGATGAGTCTCGAAGTGCTGTCGGGCGTCCTCCCGTTGAAAAATCGATTTTGGGAACTCTCATATCGATTGCTCATTCGATGCGATATCTTGAATCCGGTGGTGATTGAAAATTTCGAAAGGCTTGTTGAGCTCAATTCTCAGACCCGTTTCATGTCCCTGTACTTTGACTACATGGCGCAGAATATTAACCCTTCTTCTTACAATCCCAACCGTGTGCATTTCATAAATACTTCTGAATCTACTGTTTTCTTCGACACATCCATGAAAGACGAGATTAGTGGAATTCCGGACCACATACGCCCACAAGTGGTTCCAAACATTTTTTTATAATAAATTCCGAGAAGTCGACTGTTCTAAGATGTTTTATACTGACAGATCAAACCTCGAAGGGTCCACTGGCTTCGGTATTTTCAATCAAAAGTTCACCTCTTACAAACTCAGTGACCCCGCTTCAGTTTACGCTGCAGAACTAGCTGCTATTCAGTATACCCTTGGAGTCATTGACACATTAACCGCAGACCATTACTTCATCGTCTCGGATAGTCTGAGTTCTATTGACGCTATTCGCTCGATGAAACATGGAAAGCACTCCTCGTATTTTTTGGGGAAAATACGGGAGCTACTGAGTGCTTTATCTGACAAATCTTTCCAGATTACCTTGGTATGGGTCCCTTCTCATTGCCCCATTCCGGGCAAGGTGGCTACATTCGATAGTCCCTAAGGTATCGACGAAACCTTGGTTCAAGGAGATGGATGTGGATCGTGACTTCATTCGTGTGATGTCCTGACTCATGGCAAACCATTACACGCTGGATGCACATCTCCGGCGTATTGGGCTCGTGGAAAGTGGTAACTGCGCTTGTGGCGACGGCTATCACGATATTGAGCACGTTGTCTGGGCGTGCACCGAGTACAATTCCGCCAGATCTCGGCTTATGGACACCCTACGGGCCCGAGGAAGACCACCCAACGTCCGGGTTCGAGACACCCGGCCTCCCTGTACATAATTCTTCTTGATGAAGGCCATCCGAGTCTACATCCTATGCCGTTCATCTCCCGATGCCTGAAACTGAAAGTTAATAACTTTCTTCCCTGCCATCTTTGTCCACCCTCCCTCCCCTGACCCTTATAGTATCACCCCTTACCCCCCCCCCATTCTGTCTAGTTCTAACTATTATATTATATAATCTCATTGAAAATGCCCAACTCTACTACCACAAAAAATAACTCTAATTAATCTCCCCAATTCTTTACAAAATTAAATCACGCTCTCTAGTTATTTCTAGTATTAAGAGTTATAAAAAATGCCCCCCTTAGTTAAAACTTATTTGCTTCAATAATCTTCCTGCTAAAAATGTCAAACCATATTGCCATAAAAACTAAATGACCCCCCTACTCTTACGATAATTATATTACCACCTTGCGTATATGTGTAGCTATAACTTTTCCTTAGTTTAATTTAAAAAAAAAATCAATATGTAATCCCCTAGTTTTAAGTAATTTGAAATGTAAAATAAACCAAGATTAGCACCGTTAAGCTAACGCAAACCTGCCTTATCAAATAAACAAATTGAATAAAAAAAATCATATCTTTTTTTAAAACAAAGTATGTTATTTGTTAGTTGAAATATTTTAAAACAATGAAAAAATATATTTGAATCAAAAAACTATTATATTGTTTTCAAAAAAGGTGTATTTAATATTAATATCTTGATTTTTGTTTTTTCTTCTACCCTGAGATGCTCGTATTTTGCACCGAATTCCAATCCCAAATTCCAATTTGCATAATTACAACTCGTAAACGACAACTTTTCCAACCTTTCCGCTAAAAAAATGCTCTTTTAGCTCCTCTACTTCCTCTCGTTCGATAAATTTCGACGGTGTACAATTTTCTGGAATAATAACAATAATATTAGGTTCTTAGGTATTACCCTATTAATAAAAAAAATTTCTCACCTATGAAAGCATTTATTTTTATGTTGCCCAAATACTCTAAACCTAGCGTCTTGAACTCCAATTCTTTATTCTCGATCTCCGATACGTCTATTTTTTTGACATTAAAAATGTCTTACTCCACTATCTGGGGCTGGGTGTCATTCTAAATTTTGAAAATCTCCTATGTAACGAAACTATGTAAGGTTTGTACGGTTATAACTTCGCAATTAGTTGATGGATTTCAATAATGTATACACCAATCGATTCAGAAACACCTGACTTGAATATAGTTGCTAATAAGTTTGATGTACTATATAAGTATTCTATTGAAAATCGGTTGAATTGAAATTGAAAAATTTCACGAAAAAGGGAGAAATGTGCATACACAAGGAAGGCTATTTCGAGCAGAGCCGTCAATACAGAGCATTTAAGAGGTCAATCTAACAAGGAAAAGTTATAAATATATGTGCTGAATTTCATTTTTGCCTTATAATTCGATACTTGATTGTCGACGAGTAGTGTAGTTTTGGGAAATAATCATAACAATGGTGTAGCAGATTCCGTAGATTACGGTAAATTTTGATAGAAATGATTTTGTAAAAGCATTAATTAGCCGTGTTTTGATTAGTGGTTTCCTTGTTAGCGCCGCCTTTTTGACGATGAACCACATCTGAGATAGGTAAAACGAATTGTCTATAGGAAAATGTTTTCAGTTTGAATTTGATCATCGTTGAAATCAGTTCGCTTGTCGTCGGCGACCCGCTTCGTTAGTTCCTGGAAGGAATACTCCCCGTTAGCAGGAGCAAACAAAGGCACTCTCAAAATTGCCTCCATCACTAGACGTGTACAGAAGTCGCATTATTATTGGTAAAGAAACGTCGAAATAATATTCACAACAAACGGTCCTTATTAGGACCACAAAATCGTTCTCAGAAGAATTACAATTGAAATTTCCATTTCGTGCTTTGGAAAATAACTTCCCTCTTATCGGGTTAGTTATTTTCTATAATAATATCCGAAAAATGTACGATAAAACAAATAAACTGACCAATTGGACGGAAGCAAGAAAATACCTATAAAAATTTGAGTCAGAAAAGTGACATTGACGGAAAAATGTTTCGATGGTTTCTAAGTGTTTGGCAGCTGAAGTTGCCGCTGTTTTCCAATGTCAATTATTTGCGCGGTGCTGTACGGAACAAACAGATTTTTGCGTGATTTGTAGGGAAATAATCAAAACAATTGTGTAGTAGATTCCGTAGAGGATACGATTACCGTAAATTTTGATAAAAATGATTTTGAAAAAGCATTAATTAGCCGTGCTTTGATTGGTGGTTTACTTGTTAGCGCCGCCTTTTTGACGATGAACCACATCTGAGATAGGTAAAACGAATTGTCTATAGGAAAATCTTTCCAGTTTGCATTTGATCATCGTTGAAATCAGTTCGCTTGTCGCCGGCGACCCGCTTCGTTGGTTTCTGGAAGGAATACTCCCCGTTAGCAGGAGCAAACAAAGGCGCTCTCAAAATTGCCTCCATCACTAGACGTGTACAGAAGTCGTATAGTTTTTGCAAGGAAACGGCGATATAATATTCACAACAAACGGTCCTTATTAGGACCACAAAATCGTTCACAGAAGAATTATAAATGAAACTTCCATCTCGTGCTTTTAAAAATAACTTCCCTCTTACCGGGTTAGTTATTTTCTATAATATCCGAAAAAAGTACGATAAAATCAATAAACTGACCAATTGGACGGAAGCAAGAAAATACCTACAAAAATTTGAATCAGAAAAGTGACATTGACGGAAAAATGCTCCAATCGTTTCTAAGTGTTTGGCAACTGAAGTTGCCGATTTGTTTTCCAATGTCAATTATTTGCGCGGTGCTGTACAGAACAAACAGATTTTTGCGCGATTTGTTGGGAAATAATCAAAACAATTGCGTAGTAGATTCCGTAGAACATACGATTTGTTACCTTTTGTCGTAATAAGTCGATGGTATTGCAGGATGTATCCACGAATAATATGGCTGGCTCACAAAAATGGTTGCATTTTTAATGTCATCGTGGTCGTGTCTTGTACACAACCTGTTTCGTCAGATACCTGCCCTACGTTGTGTTCTCTAGGTTCGGTTTTAATCGAGCGTAGAGGCCGACTACTTTCATTGGCAATAAATTTCTGGAACCACTCCAGGGAAGCAAAACACTTATTTCGACGATCAATACATTTATTCACATTAAGCCCAGTAACGGGTAAAACATTCAACTAAGCCCTAGACGCGTGACTTTCTACTAAGCCCAAGACGGGTAACAATCTACTAAGCCCAAGAAGGGTTGAAGACCAACCGCCTAGAGCGGTGGTAAGAATACGACTAACTCGTGATTTTTAGTTCAACATATAAAATCTTTTCTATAAATCAAAATTATTCTCAGCACGACTGGCAACACGGACGATGTATGCTGACGTGTCTCACGTCTCATAAGTTTATCTCACCATCCTTAGTGAGATTGTACTCACAGATGCCTGTCCAGTTCGATCGATGATGGCGGATGATGACAAGCTGAAGGGATGGTCGATAAATGAGGCTGCGCCGCAACATCCTCCCCACCAAAACTAACAGTTTTCTACTGTATCACTTATACCTGAATGTATCTCCAAATACAATTTACAATTTTTTTAAAGTATCTTTATGATGGCACAGAATTTGTGGACGGCGCTCATCATTGCTACTGTTTGTGTACTGTGGTGTTTTGATTTGCGATGGATTATTGTCAAATTGTTATCGATGGTTAATTGCTGAATTGATGACTAGGTTGAATTCCGAAATGTTAGATCGCAGTGTGCAGTCCGGTATAGCAATAAAGAAATATCATTT
This sequence comes from Topomyia yanbarensis, assembly GCF_030247195.1. NCBI lineage: Eukaryota > Metazoa > Arthropoda > Insecta > Diptera > Culicidae > Topomyia > Topomyia yanbarensis. The sequence goes on along the minus strand of NC_080670.1, from coordinate 91,488,957 downwards.
TGGAATTGATCAGATACGGAGCAAGAAGTCGTTCATGTTCACAATCCATTGATAATGATGCAGTATGTCTTTCTGATAACAGGTAGGTACTAATGAGTTACGTACCATGGCATTCTCAAATTCATTGACCAAATGATGAAAATTCGGCTGACTATTGGATTTTGCGAGGATGATGTCCGGTGACGGAAAGATTTGACGTACGATAGATGATTCAGTACATTACGGAACTCACTGATCCGTAGATATGTTTGGGGACTAAGCTTACGGTGCAAGCGGACCGAGACTGCTATAACGAGCCAGATGACTTTATCTCCAACAGAAGCTGTGCGAGCACTGTCCGTCGGCGTGTGAGCCATTTTTATGATCTGTCGTGGAACGAACGATGGCGCGGGTGCCATTTTTAAACTGTACGTAAAAGCCTTATAAATTTTCAGTTGCGTTTCCTCTTGAAAGTCGAAGTCCGCAGATGCCTGGCGTTGCTCGGAGTGCTCAATACGGCCTGCCGATCCTGGTCACGGCACCATTATGTTTCGTCAGATACCTGCCCTACGTTGTGTTCTCTAGGTTCGGTTTTAATCGAGCGTAGAGGCCGACTACTTTCATTGGCAATAAATTTCTGGAACCACTCCAGGGAAGCAAAACACTTATTTCGACGATCAATACATTTATTCACATTAAACCCAGTAACGGGTAAAACATTCAACTAAGCCCTAGACGCGTGACTTTCTACTAAGCCCAAGACGGGTAACAATCTACTAAGCCCAAGAAGGGTTGAAGACCAACCGCCTAGAGCGGTGGTAAGAATACGACTAACTCGTGATTTTTAGTTCAACATATAAAATCTTTTCTATAAATCAAAATTATTCTCAGCACGACTGGCAACACGGACGATGTATGCTGTCGTGTCTCACGTCTCATAAGTTTATCTCACCATCTTTAGTGAGATTGTACTCACAGATGCCTGTCCAGTTCGATCGATGATGGCGGATGATGACAAGCTGAAGGGATGGTCGATAAATGAGGCTACGCCGCAACACAACCCTTTATTTTTTTTATTTTTGTGATACAACAAAGATCGAACCAAACACAGTCTATCCATTTTCAAGCAATATTTCAAAATCTAACAGCAATATTTATGTTTTAAATAATGCTATTGTACAACCAACCAATGTTTTTGGATCAACTAAATACTTGAATTTGAATCAAAGTTTCAATATATTTGATACGAATATTCCCTGATTTTTGCAGGGATTCTAGAATCAAAATGCAGATTATTTTGTTTCTAATGCCAATATTTTTGTACCAACAATGTTTGATATTTGAAACAGCGAAATTTTATTTGTTTGAACAAAATCTTTGACTTAGAATTAAAGTCGCAAAATATTTGATTCGAATATGCCTCATTTCTTTGCGTGATACAGTTCATTTTTGCCAATTTGCCGATCGCTCTGAAACTCGACGTTTTAAGCTAGACCCAGAGTTTCGAGTGTCATATCACTAGGTTCAGTTCGTCGATATCTGAAAATGTCTGTATGTTTTATAGTATGGTTAAATAGCTTCAAAAGTGCATTGGCACTAGGTGGCACTTTTGTGCTTAACCATTACTATCAGTCTTTATTTTTCTTCCTTCCTTTTGTTCCACGAGACTGCATCGATGCGTTATATCGTGGGGAGGCTGATTCGGTCTTGAGACGAGACAAAATGATACATTAGAGCCGTTTAGCTCGCAGTGGTGAACTTCCGTTATTCATGGTTACCGTTTCTGTGAACCCATTTAATTCCTGTTTTCGCGAGCCATTTCAATGAGCCCTTTATTCCTCGGTGCAATTTCTCCTGATACCGATGCCCGTTGCGTGAGTCATTTAGCTCCCAGTTTTGTAGCAATCTACTCGGGTAGTCCATAAATCCTACTCAAAGGGCCAACCAGTACTTGGCGCGGTTGGTTCGGCGATACCGGATGGAGCGTAGCTTCCGGTTCGCTGAAAACTCGACGACCCACCGCTGGCGCTTCACCCGACCTACTCGATATTGTCCCTGACGGTGAAACTAGTCTGCTCACATACTTCGGTCCGGCGATGGTTCGTGGTGCCCAGTACACTGGCGCCTCAAGCAAAGCTGTGGTTGCTCTCACAGCCTTCCCCTTAGCATGATTGTCGTGACTTTAAAAGTTCAAGTAAATGATAAATTCTCTGACCGCGATTTTCGCGTGTTGCTGTCTTTCGGCTGCTAGTTGTCACCAACTCTGTTTTATGGTGGGCAATCGTCTCCGTGACGAGTGCTTCCACCTCTTCTAGTGATTATCCGATTACTTGGAATACCACATCATCCGCGAAACCGAAAATCTCTGGGAAGGTTGAGCTTCAATAGTCCATCGTACACTGCGTTTCACCGCGTCGAGCCAAGAAACGTCAGTCGTACTTGTCATTCTCCCTTGTCTGTCTCGTAGATCAGTGTTCGGTACTGAAAGTAGCTCTATAATATCCTGCAGAGTTACTCATGCTGTACAGCGAATGGGTGATTGCTTCTCAGCTAGTACTATTGAAGCATTCTTCACGCCTAAGGTAACCACCACGAAATAGCGATATCCTTATCTCTGCTATCTCCACAGCTCCCACAACCGTTCGGATGGAATTCACTGTAGACCTGCCTATAAGGAAGCCGAATTGCATGAAATACCGTTCTCACGGTCCGCGTACTTAGTTAGCTTGTTCAGGATCACTCTCTCTAACATTACCAAGGGATATATTCACTACGCTGAAAGATCTCCATGTTTTCCCTGCATCGGAAGCAACATCATCTTCTGTCGCTTCCAGTTATCGGATACATATCCGGGTTCTGATGTATCGCTTCACTTTTATGGCTTTCGCCATCTCGATCAGCTTGTTCTTTGTGATCATCCTCCTCACTGTACGGCGAAAATTGGTCAAACCTTTTAGAATTTGTAACATTCACTGTAATTGCAATGGACAATGGCAACCATGTGGAAACTCTCTACAAAGACTTTAGTAAAGCATTCGACCGTATTGACATACCTTTATTACTCTTCAAACTGCAGAAATATGGCATGGAAAACAAACTCTTGAAATGGCTCGAATCATATTTAACGAAACGCGAACAAACAGTTCGCTTTCAGAATATACTCTGAACCAATTCGTGTCACCTCTGGTGTACCCCAGGGTTCCCAGTTAGGCCCTCTTCTTTTTATTCTGTACGTGACATTACCTTTATACTCAAACATCTAAAAGTGCATATATATGCAGACGACATGAAACTTTTCATGGAAATAAGAAATGTCAAAGACGCTGAAGTATTCCAAAACGAAATCAACCTATTCCACACATGGTGTAGCAAAAGTCTACTCCAACTTAACGTAACACAATAACATTCAGCAGAAAAAATTCAAATATTCCAATAGCAATACACTTAGGAAACAAACTAGTAGAAAAATGCAAAATTGTACGTGACTTAGGCGTAATCTTAGACTCCAAGCTCACATTTGTGGAACATTACTATGCAATAATAAATAAAGCAAATAGGCTTTATTAAACGCTTCAGCTATAATTTTGAAGACCCCTACACAATTAAATCATTATACAATACAATTAAATCATTATACAATACATATGTCAAACTCCGCTAGCGAATGACGAATCTCAATAGTAGCATGTCTGTAATAATATACGTACATGGAACTATTGAGAACCAGAGCTACAGGTCCAAAGCCCTGGTAAAGGAGGATGGTTGTGATGACCTGGGTCGCGGTCACCACGTAAAGCAAGATAGGTCATAACCCCAATTCCAAGGCGTGAAGCGACCCGTGCCGAGGGATGAGTGATCGAGGGGGTGAAAAAGATGCTCGATCGTTAACGGAGTCTGTGGGGTACCTTTGCAACCCCCACAGTAAGCGTCCCTTACCACGTTAATGCGGAGCTCTGGCGTGGCGGACATTTATTCTCGCGCTACTCGTGGGTACTAAAATGGAGAACAAAAATAAAAATAACAATAAACAAACGGAGGTGCCAAACCCCTTTGCTAGAGGTGATTTGGCGAGGTCTCCCCCAGTGGGGAGAGTAGTGGAGCGACGAGTGCTGCATCTGATAGCACCAGTGACCCCCCAGTAGTGGTAGGAAATAGCCCTACCAACGCACTGGACGGGCCACTATCCGCGATGCGCAAAGTGGTGGAGCAGCTCGATTCAATGATCGAGTTCACTAGCGCAAAGCAAAATATAAGCAAGGAATTGATGCAGAGCCTCCTGGTGCTCCGGAAAACTGTTCGTGTCGCAAGACAGGAACAGCAGGCTTATGCCAAGAGGGTGGAATGTCGGGAGAAGTCCGACAGAGAAACCCAGACAGTGGCCTCCAAGAAGAAGGGAAGAGAGAAGGTCGATACAGGCACTCAGACAGTGGCCTTCACCTTCTATTGAGCAGCCATGTCGCTCGGAGCGGCGGCCAAGTTCCCCTCGAAGGGAACAGGCAAGGGCAATCGTAAGACGGCGCCGAACGCGAAGCGCCCTAGAAAGTCGCCAGGCGAGGTTGCAAAAACCGACACCACACGGCGTGCAACCGTTAAGGTCAGACGCCGTTTGGTCGAGGTAAGCGAGGGCGAGAGTGACCTCGCTGGGCAGAGCGATGGTACCAGCAACCCAGCGCGACCGGGGCAGGGGGGGGGTGAAACCCCTGGATGCTGGTCACCAAGAAGCCGGCACCGACACCGGAGGTACCGCGGCCCGCGAAGAAGGCCAACGACAGAGGTGAGGCCTTGTGGTTAAAAACCGACAAGGACAAATACGCCGACGTCCTAAAGTCGATGAAGGCGGCCGAAAGCCTCTCGGCCCTTGGGCAAGATGTGCGTAGCGTGAGACGCACCAACACGGGAGAAATGCTTCTGGTGCTGAAGCGAGGCGCACAATCTAGTGCGGTGTACAAGGCCTTGGCCCAAGAGGTCCTTGGTGAAGGCGCCCAAGTCAGGTCGCTAGGGTCGGAAATGACTCTCCAGTGCAAGCATCTGGACGAGTTCACGACCGCAGAAGATGTCGTCGCAGCCGTTAAGGAGCAATGCGACGTGACAATCGAGCGGGCCTCTGTGCGTTTTAGAGAGGGACCCTCCGGCACCCAAGTAGCCTACCTCAGGCTACTGAAGGCGGATGCCAAAAAGGTAACCGAGAAAGGTAAGCTGAAGATCGGCTGGTCGGTATGCCCAATTAGCATACCCCAGCCGCCTTCAGTGGATAGGTGCTATAGGTGCCTTGAGTCCGACCACAAATCCTACGAGTGCAAGGGCATAGACAGGAGCAAACTATGTCGTCGCTGCGGCGAGGAGGGGCATAAGGAGCGGGGTTGCACTAAGGCGCACAAGTGCCTTATCTGCACCGCTAAGAAGCAAGCCCATAAACATGCTATGGGCGGACCTTCGTGTCCCTTCGGTGAGGTAAATAAGAAGCCGTGAACGTCACACAGCTAAATCTTAACCATTGTGCAGCAGCCCAACAGCTGCTGTGGCAGCCGGTCTCGGAGTCGAGGACAGATGTCGCCCTTCTATCAGACCCGTACAACATCCCTGCCGGCAACGGCAATTGGGTGTCGGACGGGTCTGGAATGGTGGCAATCTGTACAACGGGACAGTTCCCGGTTCAAGAGGTAATACACTCCTCCGCCGAGGGTGTTGCGATTGCAAAGATCAATGGTGTGTTCTACTGCAGCTGCTACGCTCCACTAAGGTGGCCCATAGAACAGTTCAACCAGATGATCGACAGGCTCTCATCAGACCTAGTGGGCCGGAAACCGGTAGTCATAGCGGGAGACTTTAACGCTTGGGCAGTGGAGTGGGGCAGCCGCTGTGCAAACAGCAGGGGTCAAGCGCTAATGGAGGCGCTTGCGAAACTCGATACTGTGCTAGCTAATAATGGTTCCGCTAGTACATTCCATAGAAACGGGGTGGAGGCGTGGATTGACGTAACATTTGCCAGCCCGAGTCTGGTTCCAGGCATGGAATGGAGGGTAGACGAAGGCTACACCAATAGCTATCATTTAGCAATCCGCTTTAGGATCAACTATGGTGTGCAGCATCCAAGGGCGGGAGATCCCTGTCAGGTACGCGGGTGGAAGTCCAATCACTTCGACAGCGAAGCTTTCACCGCGGCCCTGGGACTGGAGGCCAACACCGACAGTCTAAGCGGGGATGCGCTAGTAGCTGTTCTACCACGCGCGTGCGACGCCACTATGCCGAGAAAAACCCTGCCAAGAAACGGCAGATGCCCGGTATACTGGTGGAGTGCCGAGATTGCAGCTCTACGATCAGCCTGCCTCATAGCTAGACGTAGGATGCAAAGAGCTCGCACCGAGGATGCAAGAGAGAACCGCCGTGAAGTGTGTCGAGCTACGAAATTGGCCCTTAACAAGGCCATTAAAAGCAGCAAGAGAGCGTGTTTCGACAACCTGTGTGAGAGTGCCAACGCGAATCCGTGGGGTGATGCCTACAGGATTGTGATGGCCAAGACCAAAGGGGGCTCTTCACCCCCAGAACGGTCTCCGGACCGGTTGGCGACGATTATCGAAGTACTCTTCCCGTCTCGAGCCACAATCCCCTGGCCACCTGCACTACGAGACAGTGCGGGCACGGCCGAAATGGCTCCAGTGACGAATGAAGAACTACTCGCAGTGGCTAAATCCCTAGCAATGAACAAAGCTCCAGGGCCGGATGGAGTTCCAAACAACGCTCTCAAGGCAGCGATCATAGCGAACCCGAACATGTTCAGGCTAGCTATGCAGAGATGCCTTGACGAGTGCCGTTTCCCCGATAGATGGAAAAGGCAGAAATTTGTGCTGTTGCCGAAGCCCGGGAAGCCGCCAGGCGACCCATCGGCGTACAGACCAATCTGTCTGATCGACACGACTCAACAGGCTAACCCCGTACGAAAAGGTACGGACGGCCTGTTAAGCAACCAGTTTGGCTTTCGGAAGGGTAAGTCGACAGTGGACGCTCTCAACTCAGTGATAAATACTGCCGAGATAGCGATCCAACGGAAAGGCGAGGCATTCGATACTGTGCGTTAGTGACACTTGACGTGAAGAACGCATTCAACAGCGCAAGCTGGGATGCCATCGCGTTCCTATTACCGCCGGAGTCCAGCAGGGCTCGATCCTAGGCCCGGTGCTATGGAACCTCATGTATGACGAGGTTCTGAGACTAAAGTTCCCTCCCGGGGGTCAAGATCGTCGGCTTTGCCGACGAAGTAACCTTGGAGGTCTACGGGGAGTCAATCCCTGAGGTAGAACTAACCGCAGAACACGCGATCAACACGGTGGAGGAATGGATGAGCGCGAGAGGCCTGGAGCTCGCTCATCATACGACGGAAGTAGTTATCGTCAACAACCGCAAGTCGGCACAACATGCAGTTATCCATGTGGGGGAGAAGTCGCGATCACTTCACAGCGGAGTCTGAAGTCTCTCGGAGTCATTATAGACGACAAGCTGACCTTCGGCAGCCATGTCGACTATACATGCAAGAGAGCGTCGACTGTTGTTGCGACTCTATCGAGGATGATGTCCAACAGCTCAAAGGTGTGCGCCAGTAGACGTACACACCTAGAAAAAATAGTGTAAATTTACGTCTCCTGACCATGACATATACGAGCATCAAAAATGACTTAGTTTTACGTTTGATTTTAATTTTACATGACGTTTAATTTCGTAAATCGTGTAATTTTACTTCTCATACAGCGTTTGTTTTGAATGGTAGGAAGTGTAATTTTATGTCATTGCGCATGTAAAGTATATGTTTCATGTAAAATTAAACGGAACACGGTAATGTTCCGTCATTTCGTAAATTACGGTTTGTTGAATTGTGTCATGTTTACAATTACGTCAACGATAAAATTCAGATTTTTTTGGTGTGTAGGTTACTGGCAGGCGTTGCCGTATCTATCCTCAGGTACGGCGGCCCGTCATGGTCAAGAGCACTGAGGGTAACCAGTTACCTACAGAAACTGGAGAGCACCTACCGCGTGATGTGCCTCAGAGTGATATCTGCCTACCGCACGGTATCACACGATGCATCCTGCGTGATAGCGAGCATGATGCCAGTCGGGTTGGTCATTCGGGAAGATGAGGAGTGCTTCGAGCTACGTGGAAATAGAGGAGCCCGCGAGCGCACCAGGGTGACCTAGGTCGCCAGATGGCAGCGTGAGTGGGACAGCTCCTCGAAAGGTAGGTGGACCCACCGGCTGATACCTAGCATATCGAGCTGGGTGGGAAGACCCCATGGGGAAGTTCACTTCCACCTGACACAATTCCTGTCAGGCCATGGCTGTTTCCGACAGTACCTCCACAGGTTCGGGCACGCAGAGGTCCCAGCCTGCCCGGACTGCCCAGGTGTAGACGAAACTGCCGAACACATACTGGTCGTATGTCATCGGTTCGACGTCGAAAGAAGAGCAATGCTTGACGTCTGTGGCTGGGACACAACCCCTGATACCCTTATTCAGCGAATGTGTCAATCGGTGAAGAAGTGGAACGCAGTCTCGGCAGCTACCATCCAGATTGCCTGTAGGCTACAGGTAATCTGGCGAACCGAGCAACAGACGACGGGCACGGCTAACTAGTGATTGGTTAGCTGGAGCGAAAAAGGCCAAGCGCAAAAAAGGGAGTGAATGGTCTGTTCATGCTGAGGCAGGTTTGGCGCAGCGGCTGGCAACCGCGTAAGGGGTAAACCCAGCCACCCCGAAGCAAGACAGAAGAGTGAGTGTATAGGCGTATAAGTGGACTGCCTCATGCCAAGACGGGAGGGTCGTAGCGTAGTATGTTGGGACTTAGCTATCGATGCCTCATGGCGTGGCACAGAGTGAAAGGGTAAGCATCCAAGTCAGTCTCACACGGTATGTTAAGGGTGAGCACAAAAGTCAGCCTCACATGGTATGGTAGAGGCTAGCACAAAAGTCAGCCTAGCAAGGAATGAAAAATGTGAGCACACAAATCAGCCTCGCATGGTATGTCAGAAGTGGGGCCTAAGAAAAATGTCCCACATGGGATGCCAGGGGGAGTGACAGAGGTACAATAGAGTGGCACGATCGAGAGTGAACCAGGTGATAGGGTGAGCACCCAAGTCAGCCTCACATGGTATGGGTGGGGCGAGCACAAAAGTAAGCTTAGCAAGGAATGAGTAAGGTGAGCATACAAGTCAGTCTCACAAGGAACGAAAAAGGTGAGCACAAAAGTCAGCCTCATGTGGAGTGTTTGAGAGTGATTCAAGGTGCGATAGAGAGAGCACCCAAGTAAGCCTCATACACGACGTATGAACGCGTGAGTGAGAGTGAATGAGTACATTGAGGCCCCCGTCGGGCAGTCCGCCATTTTTCGTGTTTTTTATTTTATTTTCAAAGAAAATGACAAAATATGGAAAAAAGAAAAAATCACGACCTAGATAATGGTTTTTACTATGAATTGGCCGAAATAGAAAATTCAAAATTTTCCAACTCGGAAAACTGTGTGCTTTTTCCGGTTGAAAAAGCACACAGTTTTTGCAATCATGTGTTTAAAATTTTGATTTTTCCAATACAACATAGCTAAACCATTTTTCTAGGACGTGATTTTCTCCGATTTTCCATATTTTCCGCTTTACATTGAAAAATTTCCATTTTACTAGAAGCAGTTTTTCCACCCGCACAAACACAACTAAAGTAAAATTTGTATGTATAGGTGCGCAAAAGTGGAGCAATATTTTTAACCTGCTGTTTCTTCGATATTTCCTACAAAACTACCCAAGTGTTGCATATGTACGGATTCGTTAGAAACCAAGGAATCTGATGGAACAAAGAAAAAAATCGTCTTGGAAAACTTCATAACAGCGTTTTTTAATTTTCCTCGCGATACGCAGTGTACCGTCGCACGCGAAACAGCGTGGAAAGATACGAAAAGAAAAACATGTGTACTAAAAGTTATCCTTGGGTTGATGCAGATGGCGTGCTATGAAAGCTCGAAATATCGAAAGCTTTTAGCACAACTGTTTTTGAGCAATTCTGAATGTAGAAATAGTTGAAAATGATTTCAAATAAATTTCTTCATTGAAACTTGATGATTTTCGATTCTTTTGGGAGATCTATGATATTTTATTATTTTACGAGACGAAAACAAACCGCGATGCTATTTTATCTTTATACGCCAAATAATGGAAAAACATTTTCTATTTTGAATTTGCGTGTTGATATTTGATGATTTTGAAACTGATGATCGTTCGAAACCAACGGTTTTGTGTTGAATTGATAACACATATTTAAAACATCTTTGGCTTTATTCCAAACAATAATGGAGGCTTGCCAAATTGAAAATTATTTGGAAGTTCCATCAATTATCACATGTCACATTTTTTTGTAAGATTGGTTTTATTTCTCAGATACCGATTTCCACACAGCATTGATGAAAACCTGATGAAATTTATAACAGTTGAAGCAAATATTTTTCGACATTCCACAAATACCAACGAACGAATTTGGGTTCCCTATAATTAATTTTCATACTGGATTTGACTGCTTTGAAACATTTTTGAACACAGATGTTGTTTCGTGTTTTCAGAAATGCAAGCAAAGTTTCCTCAGATTCTCATGGAATAATTATCATACTGATACTTGGATTTAAAAAATTTTAAATGACGCATTTTGCGAGATTGTAAACCAAAATAATATATTTGTTTTGATAATATTTCTTTTTCTTTTTATTTTTATTGAGATTCGAGAGTAGGTATCACGAAAATCACGCTGAAAGCAACAACTTTTTTTTTAGTTTCCATAGCGTTATTACCCCATGAAAATTTGAGTTTTTCAGGAAGTATACTTTATAACGGCCGTATCGTAGTTCATTTATGAATCAATCAATAGTCCCGACCAGGACGATTGAAAATGAATCACTTGATAATATTTTATCGCTTTATTGAATGTTAAAGTTCATTGAAATAAGGAAATAATAATTAGATCAATTTCATTTTTTCCGTTGAATTTTTGAAAAACTTTTATTTGGCTCTCTCTACTCAATTTACTTACTTTCGTCTAAAGGATTGACTGAATGGATTTGTTTGAATATTCCAGCGTTGGAATACACAAATCTGTCACGTAGTTTTAAAAATATCCACATGGCTCCCTGCAGATCACCTGACAAAGGATCTGAAATCCAAATCGATCACTTTCAAATCAACAGAAAATGCTTTAGTAGTTATATTGGTCAGGAAGATTGTGACAGAAAAATATGTACTTACTTGGTTAATTTTGAGCTCTTCGAGGAATAATATTTTTTCTGAATTGCGCAATTAATTTTTCATCGTTTTGTTTTACAACTTCCAATATGGATTTTTTATAATTCCACAAATGATAAAAAAATTCTTCAAGGTTGTCTACATACTGAATTTTGATACAGTCAGGTCTCCTACTACGCTGATTCCTACTACGTGGATTCGTATTGTGCGGTAACCACCTAATAGGAATTACTTAGCTTATGGGATTTCGACTAATTGGGGCTCGAATATTTCATCTGAGTTAACATTTAGCACCATACTTTATTTGGTAAAAATGTTTTGTGTTTGCTTAGACCTACAATTTAGAGCAATTGGATATTCAATTAATTGATAACTGCAGCGCCAGGGGTGCTATACAATAGAGTAAATAAATCTAACCTCTCGTAAACGAAACTATTATTGAATAAGTTTAACGTGAGTATACCAGCTTTCAGCACAATGTGAAATTTAGTATGTCACAAAAGTCTAATAACTTAGAGGAGATGGTGTTCTCGGAAAAAATTTAGAAAAGGTTAAGAGCTACGCGATTATGGACAAAACTAATTGAAATTGATAGACAAGGCGGCACTAGTAAGCATGTATTATTTTTCAATTTCTGAATCTCGAGAACATTATTTAGAAGTGTGATGTCTTCTGCAATATTCATCAGCGAGTCGATTGCTACCCGACGGCGAATAGATAATTACAGAATTCGCCCATCAGGTGGCGCTAGGAAGACTAAAACTTCCAATTCATGTTAGGTAAAGTTTATTAATTTAGGAAAATGACGTTTTCTGTAATGTAATCCAAGTCACAATTGAAGTTTTATAGCACGCTACAAGTGCAATCTAGGTTGTATGAGTGGCTATAACACCACCATAAAGCCAACTGGGGCAAGGACTATTTATTGATGTAATGATTGAATTGAATATCATCCTCAAGACGGCGCTAGTGAGCACACAATTTTTTATTTCAATATCCCAAAATAGGAAGGTGGGAAAAAAATTGGGAGGACTATCAAATTGATTTTTATTGTAAGAATTATTTTTCCTTAGAAAACCTTACAGAATGATTCTGTTTCACTATCCTGCATCAAACAAAAATTTAAAAATGTATCGTCATGTGTTTTCAAGAAATTTCCATGATCAGTAGTGGAAATTGGTGGGTTGGAAAAATTGAGAGGACAATAAAATTGATTTCTATTGAAACAATTGTTGTTGCTTAGGAAACCTTGCCGGATGATTTTGTTTGCCTATCCTGTATCCATCAGAAGAAGAAAATTTTATTGACTGGTGTTTTCAAGAAATTTCCATGATCACCAGTGGAAATTGGTGGGTTGGAAAAATGGGAGGACGATCAAATTGATTTTCATAGAAAGAATCCTTGCAGAATGATTCTGTTTCTCTACCCTGCATCCATCAGAAGAAGAAATTTTTTCTGCCATGTGTTTTCAAGTAATTTCCATGATCATTATTGGAAATTGGTGTGTTGGAAAAAAACTGAGAGGACGATCAGATTGATTTTTATAGAAAGAATCCTTGCAGAATGATTCTGTTTCCCTATCCTGCATCCATCAGAAGAAGAAAATTTTATTGCCATGTATTTTCAAGTAATTTCCATGATCAGTAGTGGAAATTGGTGGGTTGGAAAAAAATTGGGAGGACGATCAAATTGATTTTTATAGAAAGAAATATTTTTGTTTACGAAACCTTGCAGGATGTTTTTGTTTGCCAATCCTGTATCCATCAGAAGAATAAAATTTTATTGCCATGTGTTTTCAAGAAATTTCCATGATCACCAGTGGAAATTAGTGGGTTGGAAAAAAATGGGAGGACAATAAAATTGATTTCTATTGAAACAATTGTTTTTGCTTAGGAAACCTTGCGAATGATTTTGTTTGCCTATACTGTATCCACCAGAAGAAAAAAAAATTATTGCCATATGTTTTCAAGTAATTTCCATGACCATTAGTGGAAATTGGTGGGTTGGAAAAAATTGGGAGGACGATCAAATTAATTTTTATAGAAAGAAATATTTTTGTTTACGAAACCTTGCAGAATGATTCTGTTACCCTGTACTGAAGGGTGAGAAATATATCACCATGTGCATGTGTTTTCAAGAAATTTTCATGACAAGTCAAAGACAAGACAAAGACAAGACAAGACAAGACAAAGACAAGACAAAGACAAGACAAAGACAAGACAAAGACAAGACAAAGACAAGACAAAGACAAGACAAAGACAAGACAAAGACAAGACAAAGACAAGACAAAGACAAGACAAAGACAAGACAAAGACAAGACAAAGACAAGACAAAGACAAGACAAAGACAAGACAAAGACAAGACAAAGACAAGACAAAGACAAGACAAAGACAAGACAAAGACAAGACAAAGACAAGACAAAGACAAGACAAAGACAAGACAAAGACAAGACAAAGACAAGACAAAGACAAGACAAAGACAAGACAAAGACAAGACAAAGACAAGACAAAGACAAGACAAAGACAAGACAAAGACAAGACAAAGACAAGACAAAGACAAGACAAAGACAAGACAAAGACAAGACAAAGACAAGACAAAGACAAGACAAAGACAAGACAAAGACAAGACAAAGACAAGACAAAGACAAGACAAAGACAAGACAAAGACAAGACAAAGACAAGACAAAGACAAGACAAAGACAAGACAAAGACAAGACAAAGACAAGACAAAGACAAGACAAAGACAAGACAAAGACAAGACAAAGACAAGACAAAGACAAGACAAAGACAAGACAAAGACAAGACAAAGACAAGACAAAGACAAGACAAAGACAAGACAAAGACAAGACAAAGACAAGACAAAGACAAGACAAAGACAAGACAAAGACAAGACAAAGACAAGACAAAGACAAGACAAAGACAAGACAAAGACAAGACAAAGACAAGACAAAGACAAGACAAAGACAAGACAAAGACAAGACAAAGACAAGACAAAGACAAGACAAAGACAAGACAAAGACAAGACAAAGACAAGACAAAGACAAGACAAAGACAAGACAAAGACAAGACAAAGACAAGACAAAGACAAGACAAAGACAAGACAAAGACAAGACAAAGACAAGACAAAGACAAGACAAAGACAAGACAAAGACAAGACAAAGACAAGACAAAGACAAGACAAAGACAAGACAAAGACAAGACAAAGACAAGACAAAGACAAGACAAAGACAAGACAAAGACAAGACAAAGACAAGACAAAGACAAGACAAAGACAAGACAAAGACAAGACAAAGACAAGACAAAGACAAGACAAAGACAAGACAAAGACAAGACAAAGACAAGACAAAGACAAGACAAAGACAAGACAAAGACAAGACAAAGACAAGACAAAGACAAGACAAAGACAAGACAAAGACAAGACAAAGACAAGACAAAGACAAGACAAAGACAAGACAAAGACAAGACAAAGACAAGACAAAGACAAGACAAAGACAAGACAAAGACAAGACAAAGACAAGACAAAGACAAGACAAAGACAAGACAAAGACAAGACAAAGACAAGACAAAGACAAGACAAAGACAAGACAAAGACAAGACAAAGACAAGACAAAGACAAGACAAAGACAAGACAAAGACAAGACAAAGACAAGACAAAGACAAGACAAAGACAAGACAAAGACAAGACAAAGACAAGACAAAGACAAGACAAAGACAAGACAAAGACAAGACAAAGACAAGACAAAGACAAGACAAAGACAAGACAAAGACAAGACAAAGACAAGACAAAGACAAGACAAAGACAAGACAAAGACAAGACAAAGACAAGACAAAGACAAGACAAAGACAAGACAAAGACAAGACAAAGACAAGACAAAGACAAGACAAAGACAAGACAAAGACAAGACAAAGACAAGACAAAGACAAGACAAAGACAAGACAAAGACAAGACAAAGACAAGACAAAGACAAGACAAAGACAAGACAAAGACAAGACAAAGACAAGACAAAGACAAGACAAAGACAAGACAAAGACAAGACAAAGACAAGACAAAGACAAGACAAAGACAAGACAAAGACAAGACAAAGACAAGACAAAGACAAGACAAAGACAAGACAAAGACAAGACAAAGACAAGACAAAGACAAGACAAAGACAAGACAAAGACAAGACAAAGACAAGACAAAGACAAGACAAAGACAAGACAAAGACAAGACAAAGACAAGACAAAGACAAGACAAAGACAAGACAAAGACAAGACAAAGACAAGACAAAGACAAGACAAAGACAAGACAAAGACAAGACAAAGACAAGACAAAGACAAGACAAAGACAAGACAAAGACAAGACAAAGACAAGACAAAGACAAGACAAAGACAAGACAAAGACAAGACAAAGACAAGACAAAGACAAGACAAAGACAAGACAAAGACAAGACAAAGACAAGACAAAGACAAGACAAAGACAAGACAAAGACAAGACAAAGACAAGACAAAGACAAGACAAAGACAAGACAAAGACAAGACAAAGACAAGACAAAGACAAGACAAAGACAAGACAAAGACAAGACAAAGACAAGACAAAGACAAGACAAAGACAAGACAAAGACAAGACAAAGACAAGACAAAGACAAGACAAAGACAAGACAAAGACAAGACAAAGACAAGACAAAGACAAGACAAAGACAAGACAAAGACAAGACAAAGACAAGACAAAGACAAGACAAAGACAAGACAAAGACAAGACAAAGACAAGACAAAGACAAGACAAAGACAAGACAAAGACAAGACAAAGACAAGACAAAGACAAGACAAAGACAAGACAAAGACAAGACAAAGACAAGACAAAGACAAGACAAAGACAAGACAAAGACAAGACAAAGACAAGACAAAGACAAGACAAAGACAAGACAAAGACAAGACAAAGACAAGACAAAGACAAGACAAAGACAAGACAAAGACAAGACAAAGACAAGACAAAGACAAGACAAAGACAAGACAAAGACAAGACAAAGACAAGACAAAGACAAGACAAAGACAAGACAAAGACAAGACAAAGACAAGACAAAGACAAGACAAAGACAAGACAAAGACAAGACAAAGACAAGACAAAGACAAGACAAAGACAAGACAAAGACAAGACAAAGACAAGACAAAGACAAGACAAAGACAAGACAAAGACAAGACAAAGACAAGACAAAGACAAGACAAAGACAAGACAAAGACAAGACAAAGACAAGACAAAGACAAGACAAAGACAAGACAAAGACAAGACAAAGACAAGACAAAGACAAGACAAAGACAAGACAAAGACAAGACAAAGACAAGACAAAGACAAGACAAAGACAAGACAAAGACAAGACAAAGACAAGACAAAGACAAGACAAAGACAAGACAAAGACAAGACAAAGACAAGACAAAGACAAGACAAAGACAAGACAAAGACAAGACAAAGACAAGACAAAGACAAGACAAAGACAAGACAAAGACAAGACAAAGACAAGACAAAGACAAGACAAAGACAAGACAAAGACAAGACAAAGACAAGACAAAGACAAGACAAAGACAAGACAAAGACAAGACAAAGACAAGACAAAGACAAGACAAAGACAAGACAAAGACAAGACAAAGACAAGACAAAGACAAGACAAAGACAAGACAAAGACAAGACAAAGACAAGACAAAGACAAGACAAAGACAAGACAAAGACAAGACAAAGACAAGACAAAGACAAGACAAAGACAAGACAAAGACAAGACAAAGACAAGACAAAGACAAGACAAAGACAAGACAAAGACAAGACAAAGACAAGACAAAGACAAGACAAAGACAAGACAAAGACAAGACAAAGACAAGACAAAGACAAGACAAAGACAAGACAAAGACAAGACAAAGACAAGACAAAGACAAGACAAAGACAAGACAAAGACAAGACAAAGACAAGACAAAGACAAGACAAAGACAAGACAAAGACAAGACAAAGACAAGACAAAGACAAGACAAAGACAAGACAAAGACAAGACAAAGACAAGACAAAGACAAGACAAAGACAAGACAAAGACAAGACAAAGACAAGACAAAGACAAGACAAAGACAAGACAAAGACAAGACAAAGACAAGACAAAGACAAGACAAAGACAAGACAAAGACAAGACAAAGACAAGACAAAGACAAGACAAAGACAAGACAAAGACAAGACAAAGACAAGACAAAGACAAGACAAAGACAAGACAAAGACAAGACAAAGACAAGACAAAGACAAGACAAAGACAAGACAAAGACAAGACAAAGACAAGACAAAGACAAGACAAAGACAAGACAAAGACAAGACAAAGACAAGACAAAGACAAGACAAAGACAAGACAAAGACAAGACAAAGACAAGACAAAGACAAGACAAAGACAAGACAAAGACAAGACAAAGACAAGACAAAGACAAGACAAAGACAAGACAAAGACAAGACAAAGACAAGACAAAGACAAGACAAAGACAAGACAAAGACAAGACAAAGACAAGACAAAGACAAGACAAAGACAAGACAAAGACAAGACAAAGACAAGACAAAGACAAGACAAAGACAAGACAAAGACAAGACAAAGACAAGACAAAGACAAGACAAAGACAAGACAAAGACAAGACAAAGACAAGACAAAGACAAGACAAAGACAAGACAAAGACAAGACAAAGACAAGACAAAGACAAGACAAAGACAAGACAAAGACAAGACAAAGACAAGACAAAGACAAGACAAAGACAAGACAAAGACAAGACAAAGACAAGACAAAGACAAGACAAAGACAAGACAAAGACAAGACAAAGACAAGACAAAGACAAGACAAAGACAAGACAAAGACAAGACAAAGACAAGACAAAGACAAGACAAAGACAAGACAAAGACAAGACAAAGACAAGACAAAGACAAGACAAAGACAAGACAAAGACAAGACAAAGACAAGACAAAGACAAGACAAAGACAAGACAAAGACAAGACAAAGACAAGACAAAGACAAGACAAAGACAAGACAAAGACAAGACAAAGACAAGACAAAGACAAGACAAAGACAAGACAAAGACAAGACAAAGACAAGACAAAGACAAGACAAAGACAAGACAAAGACAAGACAAAGACAAGACAAAGACAAGACAAAGACAAGACAAAGACAAGACAAAGACAAGACAAAGACAAGACAAAGACAAGACAAAGACAAGACAAAGACAAGACAAAGACAAGACAAAGACAAGACAAAGACAAGACAAAGACAAGACAAAGACAAGACAAAGACAAGACAAAGACAAGACAAAGACAAGACAAAGACAAGACAAAGACAAGACAAAGACAAGACAAAGACAAGACAAAGACAAGACAAAGACAAGACAAAGACAAGACAAAGACAAGACAAAGACAAGACAAAGACAAGACAAAGACAAGACAAAGACAAGACAAAGACAAGACAAAGACAAGACAAAGACAAGACAAAGACAAGACAAAGACAAGACAAAGACAAGACAAAGACAAGACAAAGACAAGACAAAGACAAGACAAAGACAAGACAAAGACAAGACAAAGACAAGACAAAGACAAGACAAAGACAAGACAAAGACAAGACAAAGACAAGACAAAGACAAGACAAAGACAAGACAAAGACAAGACAAAGACAAGACAAAGACAAGACAAAGACAAGACAAAGACAAGACAAAGACAAGACAAAGACAAGACAAAGACAAGACAAAGACAAGACAAAGACAAGACAAAGACAAGACAAAGACAAGACAAAGACAAGACAAAGACAAGACAAAGACAAGACAAAGACAAGACAAAGACAAGACAAAGACAAGACAAAGACAAGACAAAGACAAGACAAAGACAAGACAAAGACAAGACAAAGACAAGACAAAGACAAGACAAAGACAAGACAAAGACAAGACAAAGACAAGACAAAGACAAGACAAAGACAAGACAAAGACAAGACAAAGACAAGACAAAGACAAGACAAAGACAAGACAAAGACAAGACAAAGACAAGACAAAGACAAGACAAAGACAAGACAAAGACAAGACAAAGACAAGACAAAGACAAGACAAAGACAAGACAAAGACAAGACAAAGACAAGACAAAGACAAGACAAAGACAAGACAAAGACAAGACAAAGACAAGACAAAGACAAGACAAAGACAAGACAAAGACAAGACAAAGACAAGACAAAGACAAGACAAAGACAAGACAAAGACAAGACAAAGACAAGACAAAGACAAGACAAAGACAAGACAAAGACAAGACAAAGACAAGACAAAGACAAGACAAAGACAAGACAAAGACAAGACAAAGACAAGACAAAGACAAGACAAAGACAAGACAAAGACAAGACAAAGACAAGACAAAGACAAGACAAAGACAAGACAAAGACAAGACAAAGACAAGACAAAGACAAGACAAAGACAAGACAAAGACAAGACAAAGACAAGACAAAGACAAGACAAAGACAAGACAAAGACAAGACAAAGACAAGACAAAGACAAGACAAAGACAAGACAAAGACAAGACAAAGACAAGACAAAGACAAGACAAAGACAAGACAAAGACAAGACAAAGACAAGACAAAGACAAGACAAAGACAAGACAAAGACAAGACAAAGACAAGACAAAGACAAGACAAAGACAAGACAAAGACAAGACAAAGACAAGACAAAGACAAGACAAAGACAAGACAAAGACAAGACAAAGACAAGACAAAGACAAGACAAAGACAAGACAAAGACAAGACAAAGACAAGACAAAGACAAGACAAAGACAAGACAAAGACAAGACAAAGACAAGACAAAGACAAGACAAAGACAAGACAAAGACAAGACAAAGACAAGACAAAGACAAGACAAAGACAAGACAAAGACAAGACAAAGACAAGACAAAGACAAGACAAAGACAAGACAAAGACAAGACAAAGACAAGACAAAGACAAGACAAAGACAAGACAAAGACAAGACAAAGACAAGACAAAGACAAGACAAAGACAAGACAAAGACAAGACAAAGACAAGACAAAGACAAGACAAAGACAAGACAAAGACAAGACAAAGACAAGACAAAGACAAGACAAAGACAAGACAAAGACAAGACAAAGACAAGACAAAGACAAGACAAAGACAAGACAAAGACAAGACAAAGACAAGACAAAGACAAGACAAAGACAAGACAAAGACAAGACAAAGACAAGACAAAGACAAGACAAAGACAAGACAAAGACAAGACAAAGACAAGACAAAGACAAGACAAAGACAAGACAAAGACAAGACAAAGACAAGACAAAGACAAGACAAAGACAAGACAAAGACAAGACAAAGACAAGACAAAGACAAGACAAAGACAAGACAAAGACAAGACAAAGACAAGACAAAGACAAGACAAAGACAAGACAAAGACAAGACAAAGACAAGACAAAGACAAGACAAAGACAAGACAAAGACAAGACAAAGACAAGACAAAGACAAGACAAAGACAAGACAAAGACAAGACAAAGACAAGACAAAGACAAGACAAAGACAAGACAAAGACAAGACAAAGACAAGACAAAGACAAGACAAAGACAAGACAAAGACAAGACAAAGACAAGACAAAGACAAGACAAAGACAAGACAAAGACAAGACAAAGACAAGACAAAGACAAGACAAAGACAAGACAAAGACAAGACAAAGACAAGACAAAGACAAGACAAAGACAAGACAAAGACAAGACAAAGACAAGACAAAGACAAGACAAAGACAAGACAAAGACAAGACAAAGACAAGACAAAGACAAGACAAAGACAAGACAAAGACAAGACAAAGACAAGACAAAGACAAGACAAAGACAAGACAAAGACAAGACAAAGACAAGACAAAGACAAGACAAAGACAAGACAAAGACAAGACAAAGACAAGACAAAGACAAGACAAAGACAAGACAAAGACAAGACAAAGACAAGACAAAGACAAGACAAAGACAAGACAAAGACAAGACAAAGACAAGACAAAGACAAGACAAAGACAAGACAAAGACAAGACAAAGACAAGACAAAGACAAGACAAAGACAAGACAAAGACAAGACAAAGACAAGACAAAGACAAGACAAAGACAAGACAAAGACAAGACAAAGACAAGACAAAGACAAGACAAAGACAAGACAAAGACAAGACAAAGACAAGACAAAGACAAGACAAAGACAAGACAAAGACAAGACAAAGACAAGACAAAGACAAGACAAAGACAAGACAAAGACAAGACAAAGACAAGACAAAGACAAGACAAAGACAAGACAAAGACAAGACAAAGACAAGACAAAGACAAGACAAAGACAAGACAAAGACAAGACAAAGACAAGACAAAGACAAGACAAAGACAAGACAAAGACAAGACAAAGACAAGACAAAGACAAGACAAAGACAAGACAAAGACAAGACAAAGACAAGACAAAGACAAGACAAAGACAAGACAAAGACAAGACAAAGACAAGACAAAGACAAGACAAAGACAAGACAAAGACAAGACAAAGACAAGACAAAGACAAGACAAAGACAAGACAAAGACAAGACAAAGACAAGACAAAGACAAGACAAAGACAAGACAAAGACAAGACAAAGACAAGACAAAGACAAGACAAAGACAAGACAAAGACAAGACAAAGACAAGACAAAGACAAGACAAAGACAAGACAAAGACAAGACAAAGACAAGACAAAGACAAGACAAAGACAAGACAAAGACAAGACAAAGACAAGACAAAGACAAGACAAAGACAAGACAAAGACAAGACAAAGACAAGACAAAGACAAGACAAAGACAAGACAAAGACAAGACAAAGACAAGACAAAGACAAGACAAAGACAAGACAAAGACAAGACAAAGACAAGACAAAGACAAGACAAAGACAAGACAAAGACAAGACAAAGACAAGACAAAGACAAGACAAAGACAAGACAAAGACAAGACAAAGACAAGACAAAGACAAGACAAAGACAAGACAAAGACAAGACAAAGACAAGACAAAGACAAGACAAAGACAAGACAAAGACAAGACAAAGACAAGACAAAGACAAGACAAAGACAAGACAAAGACAAGACAAAGACAAGACAAAGACAAGACAAAGACAAGACAAAGACAAGACAAAGACAAGACAAAGACAAGACAAAGACAAGACAAAGACAAGACAAAGACAAGACAAAGACAAGACAAAGACAAGACAAAGACAAGACAAAGACAAGACAAAGACAAGACAAAGACAAGACAAAGACAAGACAAAGACAAGACAAAGACAAGACAAAGACAAGACAAAGACAAGACAAAGACAAGACAAAGACAAGACAAAGACAAGACAAAGACAAGACAAAGACAAGACAAAGACAAGACAAAGACAAGACAAAGACAAGACAAAGACAAGACAAAGACAAGACAAAGACAAGACAAAGACAAGACAAAGACAAGACAAAGACAAGACAAAGACAAGACAAAGACAAGACAAAGACAAGACAAAGACAAGACAAAGACAAGACAAAGACAAGACAAAGACAAGACAAAGACAAGACAAAGACAAGACAAAGACAAGACAAAGACAAGACAAAGACAAGACAAAGACAAGACAAAGACAAGACAAAGACAAGACAAAGACAAGACAAAGACAAGACAAAGACAAGACAAAGACAAGACAAAGACAAGACAAAGACAAGACAAAGACAAGACAAAGACAAGACAAAGACAAGACAAAGACAAGACAAAGACAAGACAAAGACAAGACAAAGACAAGACAAAGACAAGACAAAGACAAGACAAAGACAAGACAAAGACAAGACAAAGACAAGACAAAGACAAGACAAAGACAAGACAAAGACAAGACAAAGACAAGACAAAGACAAGACAAAGACAAGACAAAGACAAGACAAAGACAAGACAAAGACAAGACAAAGACAAGACAAAGACAAGACAAAGACAAGACAAAGACAAGACAAAGACAAGACAAAGACAAGACAAAGACAAGACAAAGACAAGACAAAGACAAGACAAAGACAAGACAAAGACAAGACAAAGACAAGACAAAGACAAGACAAAGACAAGACAAAGACAAGACAAAGACAAGACAAAGACAAGACAAAGACAAGACAAAGACAAGACAAAGACAAGACAAAGACAAGACAAAGACAAGACAAAGACAAGACAAAGACAAGACAAAGACAAGACAAAGACAAGACAAAGACAAGACAAAGACAAGACAAAGACAAGACAAAGACAAGACAAAGACAAGACAAAGACAAGACAAAGACAAGACAAAGACAAGACAAAGACAAGACAAAGACAAGACAAAGACAAGACAAAGACAAGACAAAGACAAGACAAAGACAAGACAAAGACAAGACAAAGACAAGACAAAGACAAGACAAAGACAAGACAAAGACAAGACAAAGACAAGACAAAGACAAGACAAAGACAAGACAAAGACAAGACAAAGACAAGACAAAGACAAGACAAAGACAAGACAAAGACAAGACAAAGACAAGACAAAGACAAGACAAAGACAAGACAAAGACAAGACAAAGACAAGACAAAGACAAGACAAAGACAAGACAAAGACAAGACAAAGACAAGACAAAGACAAGACAAAGACAAGACAAAGACAAGACAAAGACAAGACAAAGACAAGACAAAGACAAGACAAAGACAAGACAAAGACAAGACAAAGACAAGACAAAGACAAGACAAAGACAAGACAAAGACAAGACAAAGACAAGACAAAGACAAGACAAAGACAAGACAAAGACAAGACAAAGACAAGACAAAGACAAGACAAAGACAAGACAAAGACAAGACAAAGACAAGACAAAGACAAGACAAAGACAAGACAAAGACAAGACAAAGACAAGACAAAGACAAGACAAAGACAAGACAAAGACAAGACAAAGACAAGACAAAGACAAGACAAAGACAAGACAAAGACAAGACAAAGACAAGACAAAGACAAGACAAAGACAAGACAAAGACAAGACAAAGACAAGACAAAGACAAGACAAAGACAAGACAAAGACAAGACAAAGACAAGACAAAGACAAGACAAAGACAAGACAAAGACAAGACAAAGACAAGACAAAGACAAGACAAAGACAAGACAAAGACAAGACAAAGACAAGACAAAGACAAGACAAAGACAAGACAAAGACAAGACAAAGACAAGACAAAGACAAGACAAAGACAAGACAAAGACAAGACAAAGACAAGACAAAGACAAGACAAAGACAAGACAAAGACAAGACAAAGACAAGACAAAGACAAGACAAAGACAAGACAAAGACAAGACAAAGACAAGACAAAGACAAGACAAAGACAAGACAAAGACAAGACAAAGACAAGACAAAGACAAGACAAAGACAAGACAAAGACAAGACAAAGACAAGACAAAGACAAGACAAAGACAAGACAAAGACAAGACAAAGACAAGACAAAGACAAGACAAAGACAAGACAAAGACAAGACAAAGACAAGACAAAGACAAGACAAAGACAAGACAAAGACAAGACAAAGACAAGACAAAGACAAGACAAAGACAAGACAAAGACAAGACAAAGACAAGACAAAGACAAGACAAAGACAAGACAAAGACAAGACAAAGACAAGACAAAGACAAGACAAAGACAAGACAAAGACAAGACAAAGACAAGACAAAGACAAGACAAAGACAAGACAAAGACAAGACAAAGACAAGACAAAGACAAGACAAAGACAAGACAAAGACAAGACAAAGACAAGACAAAGACAAGACAAAGACAAGACAAAGACAAGACAAAGACAAGACAAAGACAAGACAAAGACAAGACAAAGACAAGACAAAGACAAGACAAAGACAAGACAAAGACAAGACAAAGACAAGACAAAGACAAGACAAAGACAAGACAAAGACAAGACAAAGACAAGACAAAGACAAGACAAAGACAAGACAAAGACAAGACAAAGACAAGACAAAGACAAGACAAAGACAAGACAAAGACAAGACAAAGACAAGACAAAGACAAGACAAAGACAAGACAAAGACAAGACAAAGACAAGACAAAGACAAGACAAAGACAAGACAAAGACAAGACAAAGACAAGACAAAGACAAGACAAAGACAAGACAAAGACAAGACAAAGACAAGACAAAGACAAGACAAAGACAAGACAAAGACAAGACAAAGACAAGACAAAGACAAGACAAAGACAAGACAAAGACAAGACAAAGACAAGACAAAGACAAGACAAAGACAAGACAAAGACAAGACAAAGACAAGACAAAGACAAGACAAAGACAAGACAAAGACAAGACAAAGACAAGACAAAGACAAGACAAAGACAAGACAAAGACAAGACAAAGACAAGACAAAGACAAGACAAAGACAAGACAAAGACAAGACAAAGACAAGACAAAGACAAGACAAAGACAAGACAAAGACAAGACAAAGACAAGACAAAGACAAGACAAAGACAAGACAAAGACAAGACAAAGACAAGACAAAGACAAGACAAAGACAAGACAAAGACAAGACAAAGACAAGACAAAGACAAGACAAAGACAAGACAAAGACAAGACAAAGACAAGACAAAGACAAGACAAAGACAAGACAAAGACAAGACAAAGACAAGACAAAGACAAGACAAAGACAAGACAAAGACAAGACAAAGACAAGACAAAGACAAGACAAAGACAAGACAAAGACAAGACAAAGACAAGACAAAGACAAGACAAAGACAAGACAAAGACAAGACAAAGACAAGACAAAGACAAGACAAAGACAAGACAAAGACAAGACAAAGACAAGACAAAGACAAGACAAAGACAAGACAAAGACAAGACAAAGACAAGACAAAGACAAGACAAAGACAAGACAAAGACAAGACAAAGACAAGACAAAGACAAGACAAAGACAAGACAAAGACAAGACAAAGACAAGACAAAGACAAGACAAAGACAAGACAAAGACAAGACAAAGACAAGACAAAGACAAGACAAAGACAAGACAAAGACAAGACAAAGACAAGACAAAGACAAGACAAAGACAAGACAAAGACAAGACAAAGACAAGACAAAGACAAGACAAAGACAAGACAAAGACAAGACAAAGACAAGACAAAGACAAGACAAAGACAAGACAAAGACAAGACAAAGACAAGACAAAGACAAGACAAAGACAAGACAAAGACAAGACAAAGACAAGACAAAGACAAGACAAAGACAAGACAAAGACAAGACAAAGACAAGACAAAGACAAGACAAAGACAAGACAAAGACAAGACAAAGACAAGACAAAGACAAGACAAAGACAAGACAAAGACAAGACAAAGACAAGACAAAGACAAGACAAAGACAAGACAAAGACAAGACAAAGACAAGACAAAGACAAGACAAAGACAAGACAAAGACAAGACAAAGACAAGACAAAGACAAGACAAAGACAAGACAAAGACAAGACAAAGACAAGACAAAGACAAGACAAAGACAAGACAAAGACAAGACAAAGACAAGACAAAGACAAGACAAAGACAAGACAAAGACAAGACAAAGACAAGACAAAGACAAGACAAAGACAAGACAAAGACAAGACAAAGACAAGACAAAGACAAGACAAAGACAAGACAAAGACAAGACAAAGACAAGACAAAGACAAGACAAAGACAAGACAAAGACAAGACAAAGACAAGACAAAGACAAGACAAAGACAAGACAAAGACAAGACAAAGACAAGACAAAGACAAGACAAAGACAAGACAAAGACAAGACAAAGACAAGACAAAGACAAGACAAAGACAAGACAAAGACAAGACAAAGACAAGACAAAGACAAGACAAAGACAAGACAAAGACAAGACAAAGACAAGACAAAGACAAGACAAAGACAAGACAAAGACAAGACAAAGACAAGACAAAGACAAGACAAAGACAAGACAAAGACAAGACAAAGACAAGACAAAGACAAGACAAAGACAAGACAAAGACAAGACAAAGACAAGACAAAGACAAGACAAAGACAAGACAAAGACAAGACAAAGACAAGACAAAGACAAGACAAAGACAAGACAAAGACAAGACAAAGACAAGACAAAGACAAGACAAAGACAAGACAAAGACAAGACAAAGACAAGACAAAGACAAGACAAAGACAAGACAAAGACAAGACAAAGACAAGACAAAGACAAGACAAAGACAAGACAAAGACAAGACAAAGACAAGACAAAGACAAGACAAAGACAAGACAAAGACAAGACAAAGACAAGACAAAGACAAGACAAAGACAAGACAAAGACAAGACAAAGACAAGACAAAGACAAGACAAAGACAAGACAAAGACAAGACAAAGACAAGACAAAGACAAGACAAAGACAAGACAAAGACAAGACAAAGACAAGACAAAGACAAGACAAAGACAAGACAAAGACAAGACAAAGACAAGACAAAGACAAGACAAAGACAAGACAAAGACAAGACAAAGACAAGACAAAGACAAGACAAAGACAAGACAAAGACAAGACAAAGACAAGACAAAGACAAGACAAAGACAAGACAAAGACAAGACAAAGACAAGACAAAGACAAGACAAAGACAAGACAAAGACAAGACAAAGACAAGACAAAGACAAGACAAAGACAAGACAAAGACAAGACAAAGACAAGACAAAGACAAGACAAAGACAAGACAAAGACAAGACAAAGACAAGACAAAGACAAGACAAAGACAAGACAAAGACAAGACAAAGACAAGACAAAGACAAGACAAAGACAAGACAAAGACAAGACAAAGACAAGACAAAGACAAGACAAAGACAAGACAAAGACAAGACAAAGACAAGACAAAGACAAGACAAAGACAAGACAAAGACAAGACAAAGACAAGACAAAGACAAGACAAAGACAAGACAAAGACAAGACAAAGACAAGACAAAGACAAGACAAAGACAAGACAAAGACAAGACAAAGACAAGACAAAGACAAGACAAAGACAAGACAAAGACAAGACAAAGACAAGACAAAGACAAGACAAAGACAAGACAAAGACAAGACAAAGACAAGACAAAGACAAGACAAAGACAAGACAAAGACAAGACAAAGACAAGACAAAGACAAGACAAAGACAAGACAAAGACAAGACAAAGACAAGACAAAGACAAGACAAAGACAAGACAAAGACAAGACAAAGACAAGACAAAGACAAGACAAAGACAAGACAAAGACAAGACAAAGACAAGACAAAGACAAGACAAAGACAAGACAAAGACAAGACAAAGACAAGACAAAGACAAGACAAAGACAAGACAAAGACAAGACAAAGACAAGACAAAGACAAGACAAAGACAAGACAAAGACAAGACAAAGACAAGACAAAGACAAGACAAAGACAAGACAAAGACAAGACAAAGACAAGACAAAGACAAGACAAAGACAAGACAAAGACAAGACAAAGACAAGACAAAGACAAGACAAAGACAAGACAAAGACAAGACAAAGACAAGACAAAGACAAGACAAAGACAAGACAAAGACAAGACAAAGACAAGACAAAGACAAGACAAAGACAAGACAAAGACAAGACAAAGACAAGACAAAGACAAGACAAAGACAAGACAAAGACAAGACAAAGACAAGACAAAGACAAGACAAAGACAAGACAAAGACAAGACAAAGACAAGACAAAGACAAGACAAAGACAAGACAAAGACAAGACAAAGACAAGACAAAGACAAGACAAAGACAAGACAAAGACAAGACAAAGACAAGACAAAGACAAGACAAAGACAAGACAAAGACAAGACAAAGACAAGACAAAGACAAGACAAAGACAAGACAAAGACAAGACAAAGACAAGACAAAGACAAGACAAAGACAAGACAAAGACAAGACAAAGACAAGACAAAGACAAGACAAAGACAAGACAAAGACAAGACAAAGACAAGACAAAGACAAGACAAAGACAAGACAAAGACAAGACAAAGACAAGACAAAGACAAGACAAAGACAAGACAAAGACAAGACAAAGACAAGACAAAGACAAGACAAAGACAAGACAAAGACAAGACAAAGACAAGACAAAGACAAGACAAAGACAAGACAAAGACAAGACAAAGACAAGACAAAGACAAGACAAAGACAAGACAAAGACAAGACAAAGACAAGACAAAGACAAGACAAAGACAAGACAAAGACAAGACAAAGACAAGACAAAGACAAGACAAAGACAAGACAAAGACA
>NC_080670.1:91428609-91458993 GCF_030247195.1 Topomyia yanbarensis | reverse complement strand
AGCCAAAGACAAAGCCAAAGACAAAGCCAAAGACAAAGCCAAAGACAAAGCCAAAGACAAAGCCAAAGACAAAGCCAAAGACAAAGCCAAAGACAAAGCCAAAGACAAAGCCAAAGACAAAGCCAAAGACAAAGCCAAAGACAAAGCCAAAGACAAAGCCAAAGACAAAGCCAAAGACAAAGCCAAAGACAAAGCCAAAGACAAAGCCAAAGACAAAGCCAAAGACAAAGCCAAAGACAAAGCCAAAGACAAAGCCAAAGACAAAGCCAAAGACAAAGCCAAAGACAAAGCCAAAGACAAAGCCAAAGACAAAGCCAAAGACAAAGCCAAAGACAAAGCCAAAGACAAAGCCAAAGACAAAGCCAAAGACAAAGCCAAAGACAAAGCCAAAGACAAAGCCAAAGACAAAGCCAAAGACAAAGCCAAAGACAAAGCCAAAGACAAAGCCAAAGACAAAGCCAAAGACAAAGCCAAAGACAAAGCCAAAGACAAAGCCAAAGACAAAGCCAAAGACAAAGCCAAAGACAAAGCCAAAGACAAAGCCAAAGACAAAGCCAAAGACAAAGCCAAAGACAAAGCCAAAGACAAAGCCAAAGACAAAGCCAAAGACAAAGCCAAAGACAAAGCCAAAGACAAAGCCAAAGACAAAGCCAAAGACAAAGCCAAAGACAAAGCCAAAGACAAAGCCAAAGACAAAGCCAAAGACAAAGCCAAAGACAAAGCCAAAGACAAAGCCAAAGACAAAGCCAAAGACAAAGCCAAAGACAAAGCCAAAGACAAAGCCAAAGACAAAGCCAAAGACAAAGCCAAAGACAAAGCCAAAGACAAAGCCAAAGACAAAGCCAAAGACAAAGCCAAAGACAAAGCCAAAGACAAAGCCAAAGACAAAGCCAAAGACAAAGCCAAAGACAAAGCCAAAGACAAAGCCAAAGACAAAGCCAAAGACAAAGCCAAAGACAAAGCCAAAGACAAAGCCAAAGACAAAGCCAAAGACAAAGCCAAAGACAAAGCCAAAGACAAAGCCAAAGACAAAGCCAAAGACAAAGCCAAAGACAAAGCCAAAGACAAAGCCAAAGACAAAGCCAAAGACAAAGCCAAAGACAAAGCCAAAGACAAAGCCAAAGACAAAGCCAAAGACAAAGCCAAAGACAAAGCCAAAGACAAAGCCAAAGACAAAGCCAAAGACAAAGCCAAAGACAAAGCCAAAGACAAAGCCAAAGACAAAGCCAAAGACAAAGCCAAAGACAAAGCCAAAGACAAAGCCAAAGACAAAGCCAAAGACAAAGCCAAAGACAAAGCCAAAGACAAAGCCAAAGACAAAGCCAAAGACAAAGCCAAAGACAAAGCCAAAGACAAAGCCAAAGACAAAGCCAAAGACAAAGCCAAAGACAAAGCCAAAGACAAAGCCAAAGACAAAGCCAAAGACAAAGCCAAAGACAAAGCCAAAGACAAAGCCAAAGACAAAGCCAAAGACAAAGCCAAAGACAAAGCCAAAGACAAAGCCAAAGACAAAGCCAAAGACAAAGCCAAAGACAAAGCCAAAGACAAAGCCAAAGACAAAGCCAAAGACAAAGCCAAAGACAAAGCCAAAGACAAAGCCAAAGACAAAGCCAAAGACAAAGCCAAAGACAAAGCCAAAGACAAAGCCAAAGACAAAGCCAAAGACAAAGCCAAAGACAAAGCCAAAGACAAAGCCAAAGACAAAGCCAAAGACAAAGCCAAAGACAAAGCCAAAGACAAAGCCAAAGACAAAGCCAAAGACAAAGACAAAGACAAAGACAAAGACAAAGACAAAGACAAAGACAAAGACAAAGACAAAGACAAAGACAAAGACAAAGACAAAGACAAAGACAAAGACAAAGACAAAGACAAAGACAAAGACAAAGACAAAGACAAAGACAAAGACAAAGACAAAGACAAAGACAAAGACAAAGACAAAGACAAAGACAAAGACAAAGACAAAGACAAAGACAAAGACAAAGACAAAGACAAAGACAAAGACAAAGACAAAGACAAAGACAAAGACAAAGACAAAGACAAAGACAAAGACAAAGACAAAGACAAAGACAAAGACAAAGACAAAGACAAAGACAAAGACAAAGACAAAGACAAAGACAAAGACAAAGACAAAGACAAAGACAAAGACAAAGACAAAGACAAAGACAAAGACAAAGACAAAGACAAAGACAAAGACAAAGACAAAGACAAAGACAAAGACAAAGACAAAGACAAAGACAAAGACAAAGACAAAGACAAAGACAAAGACAAAGACAAAGACAAAGACAAAGACAAAGACAAAGACAAAGACAAAGACAAAGACAAAGACAAAGACAAAGACAAAGACAAAGACAAAGACAAAGACAAAGACAAAGACAAAGACAAAGACAAAGACAAAGACAAAGACAAAGACAAAGACAAAGACAAAGACAAAGACAAAGACAAAGACAAAGACAAAGACAAAGACAAAGACAAAGACAAAGACAAAGACAAAGACAAAGACAAAGACAAAGACAAAGACAAAGACAAAGACAAAGACAAAGACAAAGACAAAGACAAAGACAAAGACAAAGACAAAGACAAAGACAAAGACAAAGACAAAGACAAAGACAAAGACAAAGACAAAGACAAAGACAAAGACAAAGACAAAGACAAAGACAAAGACAAAGACAAAGACAAAGACAAAGACAAAGACAAAGACAAAGACAAAGACAAAGACAAAGACAAAGACAAAGACAAAGACAAAGACAAAGACAAAGACAAAGACAAAGACAAAGACAAAGACAAAGACAAAGACAAAGACAAAGACAAAGACAAAGACAAAGACAAAGACAAAGACAAAGACAAAGACAAAGACAAAGACAAAGACAAAGACAAAGACAAAGACAAAGACAAAGACAAAGACAAAGACAAAGACAAAGACAAAGACAAAGACAAAGACAAAGACAAAGACAAAGACAAAGACAAAGACAAAGACAAAGACAAAGACAAAGACAAAGACAAAGACAAAGACAAAGACAAAGACAAAGACAAAGACAAAGACAAAGACAAAGACAAAGACAAAGACAAAGACAAAGACAAAGACAAAGACAAAGACAAAGACAAAGACAAAGACAAAGACAAAGACAAAGACAAAGACAAAGACAAAGACAAAGACAAAGACAAAGACAAAGACAAAGACAAAGACAAAGACAAAGACAAAGACAAAGACAAAGACAAAGACAAAGACAAAGACAAAGACAAAGACAAAGACAAAGACAAAGACAAAGACAAAGACAAAGACAAAGACAAAGACAAAGACAAAGACAAAGACAAAGACAAAGACAAAGACAAAGACAAAGACAAAGACAAAGACAAAGACAAAGACAAAGACAAAGACAAAGACAAAGACAAAGACAAAGACAAAGACAAAGACAAAGACAAAGACAAAGACAAAGACAAAGACAAAGACAAAGACAAAGACAAAGACAAAGACAAAGACAAAGACAAAGACAAAGACAAAGACAAAGACAAAGACAAAGACAAAGACAAAGACAAAGACAAAGACAAAGACAAAGACAAAGACAAAGACAAAGACAAAGACAAAGACAAAGACAAAGACAAAGACAAAGACAAAGACAAAGACAAAGACAAAGACAAAGACAAAGACAAAGACAAAGACAAAGACAAAGACAAAGACAAAGACAAAGACAAAGACAAAGACAAAGACAAAGACAAAGACAAAGACAAAGACAAAGACAAAGACAAAGACAAAGACAAAGACAAAGACAAAGACAAAGACAAAGACAAAGACAAAGACAAAGACAAAGACAAAGACAAAGACAAAGACAAAGACAAAGACAAAGACAAAGACAAAGACAAAGACAAAGACAAAGACAAAGACAAAGACAAAGACAAAGACAAAGACAAAGACAAAGACAAAGACAAAGACAAAGACAAAGACAAAGACAAAGACAAAGACAAAGACAAAGACAAAGACAAAGACAAAGACAAAGACAAAGACAAAGACAAAGACAAAGACAAAGACAAAGACAAAGACAAAGACAAAGACAAAGACAAAGACAAAGACAAAGACAAAGACAAAGACAAAGACAAAGACAAAGACAAAGACAAAGACAAAGACAAAGACAAAGACAAAGACAAAGACAAAGACAAAGACAAAGACAAAGACAAAGACAAAGACAAAGACAAAGACAAAGACAAAGACAAAGACAAAGACAAAGACAAAGACAAAGACAAAGACAAAGACAAAGACAAAGACAAAGACAAAGACAAAGACAAAGACAAAGACAAAGACAAAGACAAAGACAAAGACAAAGACAAAGACAAAGACAAAGACAAAGACAAAGACAAAGACAAAGACAAAGACAAAGACAAAGACAAAGACAAAGACAAAGACAAAGACAAAGACAAAGACAAAGACAAAGACAAAGACAAAGACAAAGACAAAGACAAAGACAAAGACAAAGACAAGACAAAGACAAAGACAAAGACAAAGACAAAGACAAGACAAAGACAAAGACAAAGACAAGACAAAGACAAAGACAAAGACAAGACAAAGACAAAGACAAAGACAAGACAAAGACAAAGACAAAGACAAAGACAAGACAAAGACAAAGACAAAGACAAGACAAAGACAAGACAAAGACAAGACAAAGACAAGACAAAGACAAGACAAAGACAAGACAAAGACAAGACAAAGACAAGACAAAGACAAGACAAAGACAAGACAAAGACAAGACAAAGACAAGACAAAGACAAGACAAAACAAGACAAAGACAAGACAAAGACAAGACAAAGACAAGACAAAGACAAGACAAAGACAAGACAAAGACAAGACAAAGACAAGACAAAGACAAGACAAAGACAAGACAAAGACAAGACAAAGACAAGACAAAGACAAGACAAAGACAAGACAAAGACAAGACAAAGACAAAGACAAAGACAAGACAAAGACAAAGACAAAGACAAAGACAAAGACAAAGACAAAGACAAAGACAAAGACAAAGACAAAGACAAAGACAAAGACAAAGACAAAGACAAAGACAAAGACAAAGACAAAGACAAAGACAAAGACAAAGACAAAGACAAAGACAAAGACAAAGACAAAGACAAAGACAAAGACAAAGACAAAGACAAAGACAAAGACAAAGACAAAGACAAAGACAAAGACAAAGACAAAGACAAAGACAAAGACAAAGACAAAGACAAAGACAAAGACAAAGACAAAGACAAAGACAAAGACAAAGACAAAGACAAAGACAAAGACAAAGACAAAGACAAAGACAAAGACAAAGACAAAGACAAAGACAAAGACAAAGACAAAGACAAAGACAAAGACAAGACAAAGACAAGACAAAGACAAGACAAAGACAAGACAAAGACAAGACAAAGACAAGACAAAGACAAGACAAAGACAAGACAAAGACAAGACAAAGACAAGACAAAGACAAGACAAAGACAAGACAAAGACAAGACAAAGACAAGACAAAGACAAGACAAAGACAAGACAAAGACAAGACAAAGACAAGACAAAGACAAGACAAAGACAAGACAAAGACAAGACAAAGACAAGACAAAGACAAGACAAAGACAAGACAAAGACAAGACAAAGACAAGACAAAGACAAGACAAAGACAAGACAAAGACAAGACAAAGACAAGACAAAGACAAGACAAAGACAAGACAAAGACAAGACAAAGACAAGACAAAGACAAGACAAAGACAAGACAAAGACAAGACAAAGACAAGACAAAGACAAGACAAAGACAAGACAAAGACAAGACAAAGACAAGACAAAGACAAGACAAAGACAAGACAAAGACAAGACAAAGACAAGACAAAGACAAGACAAAGACAAGACAAAGACAAGACAAAGACAAGACAAAGACAAGACAAGACAAAGACAAGACAAAGACAAGACAAAGACAAGACAAAGACAAGACAAAGACAAGACAAAGACAAGACAAAGACAAGACAAAGACAAGACAAAGACAAGACAAAGACAAGACAAAGACAAGACAAAGACAAGACAAAGACAAGACAAAGACAAGACAAAGACAAGACAAAGACAAGACAAAGACAAGACAAAGACAAGACAAAGACAAGACAAAGACAAGACAAAGACAAGACAAAGACAAGACAAAGACAAGACAAAGACAAGACAAAGACAAGACAAAGACAAGACAAAGACAAGACAAAGACAAGACAAAGACAAGACAAAGACAAGACAAAGACAAGACAAAGACAAGACAAAGACAAGACAAAGACAAGACAAAGACAAGACAAAGACAAGACAAAGACAAGACAAAGACAAGACAAAGACAAGACAAAGACAAGACAAAGACAAGACAAAGACAAGACAAAGACAAGACAAAGACAAGACAAAGACAAGACAAAGACAAGACAAAGACAAGACAAAGACAAGACAAAGACAAGACAAAGACAAGACAAAGACAAGACAAAGACAAGACAAAGACAAGACAAAGACAAGACAAAGACAAGACAAAGACAAGACAAAGACAAGACAAAGACAAGACAAAGACAAGACAAAGACAAGACAAAGACAAGACAAAGACAAGACAAAGACAAGACAAAGACAAGACAAAGACAAGACAAAGACAAGACAAAGACAAGACAAAGACAAGACAAAGACAAGACAAAGACAAGACAAAGACAAGACAAAGACAAGACAAAGACAAGACAAAGACAAGACAAAGACAAGACAAAGACAAGACAAAGA
The DNA here is from genome assembly GCF_030247195.1 of Topomyia yanbarensis. NCBI lineage: Eukaryota > Metazoa > Arthropoda > Insecta > Diptera > Culicidae > Topomyia > Topomyia yanbarensis. The sequence continues at coordinate 91,452,254 of NC_080670.1, read as the reverse complement.
CAAGACAAAGACAAGACAAGACAAAGACAAGACAAAGACAAGACAAAGACAAGACAAAGACAAGACAAAGACAAGACAAAGACAAGACAAAGACAAGACAAAGACAAGACAAAGACAAGACAAAGACAAGACAAAGACAAGACAAAGACAAGACAAAGACAAGACAAAGACAAGACAAAGACAAGACAAAGACAAGACAAAGACAAGACAAAGACAAGACAAAGACAAGACAAAGACAAGACAAAGACAAGACAAAGACAAGACAAAGACAAGACAAAGACAAGACAAAGACAAGACAAAGACAAGACAAAGACAAGACAAAGACAAGACAAAGACAAGACAAAGACAAGACAAAGACAAGACAAAGACAAGACAAAGACAAGACAAAGACAAGACAAAGACAAGACAAAGACAAGACAAAGACAAGACAAAGACAAGACAAAGACAAGACAAAGACAAGACAAAGACAAGACAAAGACAAGACAAAGACAAGACAAAGACAAGACAAAGACAAGACAAAGACAAGACAAAGACAAGACAAAGACAAGACAAAGACAAGACAAAGACAAGACAAAGACAAGACAAAGACAAGACAAAGACAAGACAAAGACAAGACAAAGACAAGACAAAGACAAGACAAAGACAAGACAAAGACAAGACAAAGACAAGACAAAGACAAGACAAAGACAAGACAAAGACAAGACAAAGACAAGACAAAGACAAGACAAAGACAAGACAAGACAAGACAAGACAAAGACAAGACAAAGACAAGACAAAGACAAGACAAAGACAAGACAAAGACAAGACAAAGACAAGACAAAGACAAGACAAAGACAAGACAAAGACAAGACAAAGACAAGACAAAGACAAGACAAAGACAAGACAAAGACAAGACAAAGACAAGACAAAGACAAGACAAAGACAAGACAAAGACAAGACAAAGACAAGACAAAGACAAGACAAAGACAAGACAAAGACAAGACAAAGACAAGACAAAGACAAGACAAAGACAAGACAAAGACAAGACAAAGACAAGACAAAGACAAGACAAAGACAAGACAAAGACAAGACAAAGACAAGACAAAGACAAGACAAAGACAAGACAAAGACAAGACAAAGACAAGACAAAGACAAGACAAAGACAAGACAAAGACAAGACAAAGACAAGACAAAGACAAGACAAAGACAAGACAAAGACAAGACAAAGACAAGACAAAGACAAGACAAAGACAAGACAAAGACAAGACAAAGACAAGACAAAGACAAGACAAAGACAAGACAAAGACAAGACAAAGACAAGACAAAGACAAGACAAAGACAAGACAAAGACAAGACAAAGACAAGACAAAGACAAGACAAAGACAAGACAAAGACAAGACAAAGACAAGACAAAGACAAGACAAAGACAAGACAAAGACAAGACAAAGACAAGACAAAGACAAGACAAAGACAAGACAAAGACAAGACAAAGACAAGACAAAGACAAGACAAAGACAAGACAAAGACAAGACAAAGACAAGACAAAGACAAGACAAAGACAAGACAAAGACAAGACAAAGACAAGACAAAGACAAGACAAAGACAAGACAAAGACAAGACAAAGACAAGACAAAGACAAGACAAAGACAAGACAAAGACAAGACAAAGACAAGACAAAGACAAGACAAAGACAAGACAAAGACAAGACAAAGACAAGACAAAGACAAGACAAAGACAAGACAAAGACAAGACAAAGACAAGACAAAGACAAGACAAAGACAAGACAAAGACAAGACAAAGACAAGACAAAGACAAGACAAAGACAAGACAAAGACAAGACAAAGACAAGACAAAGACAAGACAAAGACAAGACAAAGACAAGACAAAGACAAGACAAAGACAAGACAAAGACAAGACAAAGACAAGACAAAGACAAGACAAGACAAAGACAAGACAAAGACAAGACAAAGACAAGACAAAGACAAGACAAAGACAAGACAAAGACAAGACAAAGACAAGACAAAGACAAGACAAAGACAAGACAAAGACAAGACAAAGACAAGACAAAGACAAGACAAAGACAAGACAAAGACAAGACAAAGACAAGACAAAGACAAGACAAAGACAAGACAAAGACAAGACAAAGACAAGACAAAGACAAAGACAAAGACAAAGACAAGACAAAGACAAGACAAAGACAAGACAAAGACAAGACAAAGACAAGACAAAGACAAGACAAAGACAAGACAAAGACAAGACAAAGACAAGACAAAGACAAGACAAAGACAAGACAAAGACAAGACAAAGACAAGACAAAGACAAGACAAAGACAAGACAAAGACAAGACAAAGACAAGACAAAGACAAGACAAAGACAAGACAAAGACAAGACAAAGACAAGACAAAGACAAGACAAAGACAAGACAAAGACAAGACAAAGACAAGACAAAGACAAGACAAAGACAAGACAAAGACAAGACAAAGACAAGACAAAGACAAAGACAAGACAAAGACAAGACAAAGACAAGACAAAGACAAGACAAAGACAAGACAAAGACAAAGACAAGACAAAGACAAGACAAAGACAAGACAAAGACAAGACAAAGACAAGACAAAGACAAGACAAAGACAAGACAAAGACAAGACAAAGACAAGACAAAGACAAGACAAAGACAAGACAAAGACAAGACAAAGACAAGACAAAGACAAGACAAAGACAAGACAAAGACAAGATGCTACAAAACTAGTGCAGCCCGAGATATTTAGAATCGAGCGCTTGAAATTAGAAATATCTTCTAATCCGTTCGGTTTTGAATAAAGCGCTAATAGAATGTTATGGGTTTCGCGATTTTTATTTCTCTCGAAAGAAAGCTCGAATTCAAAGCTTGATATGCGCCATTCGCCTCTGCTCAAGCTGCTGGTCAACCCACCTTGTAGCGGTTTGAAGTCAAACTTGTTGAATTTGGTCAGATCCTTGTCGTATAGCTAGCTAACTCGCTTTTTAGCCGTAATGTTTTATTTTACAGTCCAGTTGTAGTTTAGAAACCCAATTTTCGAAGAAATCTTTCGGCGTATATTTCGAACTATACTGCGACTAGCTTCGTTTGGTGGTTACATTCACGTCGAAATGTCCTAGATTTGCTTTGACAGCCGTCCTGAATTTGATTCCGGATATTTTCATATCCTCTGTGATTCTTACGCGCAACATTTTCGGGTCTCATTACTTTGGTGCAGCATTATGTCTCCCCTCTTTGCCATTCTGATACAGAGAAAGGTTTTCCAATCACTTCAAATCGACTTTCCAGTCAAGTCTCAGAGGGCCGAGTACCGTTTACCATATAACCTACGAGAAAGATCGTCGAGATCAGAAAATGTCTGTGTTTGTTACTCTCGAGTGGGAAACTTTAAACGACTTGGTACGTGGTACTGTCGGATTCATAGTATTTCATACTGTTCTTTTCCCATTACATCAACTGACTAAATCTACACCTTCTGTAGATATTACTTAGGGAAGGAAGTTCTTGTACCTGCTCTTTTCTTAACCCGCGGGCTATTGCATTTGTTGAGCCATTGAGATTCCACATCGATCCGAAACTTAGAGCCAGTGAGCTCATTGCTTTGTCGCGATCAACGAGATAGTTCCTGGCAAAGAAGCTAGACACCGAATTCTCATTTGTCCAATGATGGCACGTTCTTATTTCCCCTCATCCGTTGCTTTTGCTTGCACGCTGCTTGACCCGTGTAACTTCGGACTGTCGCTAATACATTGTGTGTGTTTGTGTGAGTATGAGGAGGAAGACATGGCTGAACCGATATGGAAAAACTTTGTTTCAAACGAACGGTATAGCGCTCCAAACAAGCTGCTGTTAATTTTTTTTTACTGCACGGACTTCCGCTTTCAGAGATACAGGTTGAAGAGTGCGATTCCACAGTAAATTTCCATATAAATAGGTACTGTAATGATTATTAAAATGGGTGCAACATTCTTTGTATTTGCGGGTCTAGATCACTAATGACCAATGCCAAGTTCTTAAGTTTATGTAACACCTATTTTTCCGCAAACGCTTACTGATTTTTACAAACTTGGTTTTAAATGTAGGATACAATACCAGAAATTTCAAAAATCTAATTTATATTTTACATGCTAAAAGCGAAATACATGTAGGTACCAAGCGTAATAAGAATGTAGCAGACTTATTGAGCATATCCAGTTATGGAATCATAGCTTGGATATATGAGAAAGGAACGATTGCACCACTAGGTCGATTAAAACAGGTTTTTCAAATTAGTTATTTGTATTTGTATTTGTATAAAAAAGTCCAACTGACAATTTGTCTAAATGAACTAAATTAGACTAAGTTAAACTAAACACAATTAAACTAGTGACAATACACGACGACGAAACTGCGAAGAATTCACGACGAAGTCGAAAATTTCAGCAAACTCGTTGAAGCGACGACTCATTGCTAAAATCGGACTATTGGCAGCGTAGTTAGTGCTGCGCATTTCAGAATGCAGCAGGGCTCGTGGGCGAAGAGAACGGGTAGGCGCGTAGAGGCTGATTTGCGCTAGTAGCTCCGGATCATCATATTCAGCCAGCAGAATCTTTAACACGAAAGTAGCCTGCGTTGCATGTCTCCGATGCGTTAAAGTATTAAGTCCTAAAAGACGACAACGGTCCTCGTACGGTGGCAGGTTTAACGGATCGTTCCACGGCAATCCACGTAACGCATATCGTATGAATTTACGCTGGACTGCTTCGATCCTAAGGCTCCACGTTGCTTGATAGGGGCACCAAACGACGTTTGCAAATTCCACCTGCGGGCGCACCAATGAGCAATAAAGAGCCTTGAAACACAGAGGACCCCGAAATCCACTGGAAATTTTGAAAATAAATCCCAGTAATCGATTGGCTTTGTCGATGGACGCAGAGACGTGATGAGTATACGTTAGCTTTTCATCAAGAATGACTCCTAGATCCTTCACGTGGTCAACGCGTTGCAGCTGAGTTCCTGCGATGTTATAGTTGAAGGTAAGCATATTTCTCGTTCGAAAATAGCGGATGACAAAACATTTTGCAACACTAAGGACCATCATGTTTCTTACACACTAGCTATAAAAGGTGTCAATAAGATGCTGTAGCTCACGGCAATCGGCTTCATTTCATATAACAAGAAAAAAAATTAAGTCGTCGGCAAAAAACAGCTTTCCTCCACGCCTTAGAACGAAAACTGCATCATTCACGAACAGTGAAAAAAGCAGTGAACCAGCGTACTACCTTGAGGAACTCCGGAAGTGTTGATAAAGGATTCTGAAACAATATCGCCAATTTGAACAACGACTTCACGGTGTACAAGGTAGGATCGAAGCCAATGGCAGAATCTAGTAGAACACCCTAGCTTATCAAGCTTTGTTATCAGTATCTCATGATTAACTCTATCAAAAACTGCCTTTAGATCAGTGTAGATAGTATCCACCTGCAATTTCTTAGACAATTGTTCCGTGCAAAATGACGTGAAGCAGACGAGATTCGTCTCGACCGAACGTCCGGGGAAAAATCCGTGCTGGGATGTACTGATGTAGTGTCGACAAGCAGAAAATAACGCTTCGTTGATGATTGATTCAAATACTTTAGATTCGACTCCAAGCGAAGTGACTCCGCGATAGCTCTCCATGTTGCATTTGTCACCTTTCTTGAATACCGGGAACATAACTGAGCGTTTCCAATCCTCAGGAAACGTTTGCTGCTGAAGCGATAGGTTAAAAATATATGCAAGTGGTGTTACAAGTAAGTCCGAACATTTTTCCAATACAGTTGAAGGTATAGCACTGAGGCCGGGTGCATAAGATGACTTGGTTTTCCGGATTGCAGATATAACCATTTGTTCGGAGACAGTAAACACATCCATATCAACAGCACAAGCAGGAACGTCACGAGAAGCATTTTCGAGTTCGATTGCGGTTGGCGAGTCAGCTGAAACAACACTTGAGAAGAATCTGGCAAACAGCGTACATTTCGCCACAGTTGTCGTAGCTTCTTCGCCGTCGTAAAGCATCCTTGATGGAAGTCCAGTTTCTTTTCGCTTCGTGTTGACAAATGACCAAAAGCCCTTCGGGTTTCGGCGTAGATTATTCTGCATGCGGTTTACATAGCATTTATACAGAAGCTTGTTGTAACAACGATACTCATTACTGGCAAAAGTGAACATGCGCTTAGAAAGAGGACACCGTCGATTTGTGTACGCACGTAGAGTTTTTGCTCGAGTACGTTTTAGCTTTCGAAGAGTGCTGTTTGACCAGGGCGGCTTGCTAGGAGGCTCACATTTAGGCACTGAGGTCTCAACACAGTTCAGTAGTAGTCGCTTGTAGAGGGCAACTGCAGCATTAACACTCCTTTGGGCATACAGTACACTCCAATTAATTTGCGACAGAGAACTGCGTAGCTTTACAAAATCAGTTTTGCGAAAGTAGAGACGGTCGACAGAAACAGTTTCTACGTACTGAACTGAGCGAATAGTGCCAATTGAGATTTCAAGCGCGGGATGAAAGTTGTCAAGTGGAACAATCACGCTGGATGCTTCATTGACGGAACACACAGGTATAATAGTCTCACTAACAAAGACGAGATCCAGAAAGCGTGACTGGTGATTGGGAATCATGCTTACTTGACTTAATCCGTTGAAAGCAAATCCGTCCAGTAGCATACGACTGGCGATGTTGGTTGTCGAAGCAATCGGGTCAGGGTAAGCGTATCCGTGTCGTGACGGCACCCAAATGAGCCCTGGCTGATTGAAATCACCAAGGACAATCATCACGCCATCCGCGCCAGCTTGTGAAGAAGCGGTATTCACAGCATCAATGTGAAGTTGCATGACATTGCAGTCGAGTCGCTTTTCAGGAGGAATATAGACAGCACCAATATAAAAGTTCCTCGATGGAGTTGTAATTCTAACCCAAACAGCCTCAACACTGGTTAAACTACCTACATCAATCTCACATGAGGCAAACGCGGTGGAAACAGCAATCAAAACTCCTCCTCCACGACCGCGAATACTGTTGCCACTATTTCGGTCTACACGGTACACGGTGTAAGCATCGCCGAAAAGCTGCACCGATATTATCCTCGCATCAAGCCATGTTTCGGTGAAGACGCAAACATCGTAGTCACCGTCCACAGCAGCTAAATACACGTCATCAATTTTCGTCTTAAGCCCTCTCGCGTTCTGATAGTAGATCCGCAAACCATCAGCGTCATGTGAGAGGTGTCGTGCTGCATACCAATTTTCAGGACTGCGAGTTCGATGATCAGCATAACCGCGAGTGACGCGGGGAGAGCAGGATGTATTGTTGTCCAGAAGGGGAGCAAGCAGCGGTGCGGAGGGAATGACCGAGTTATGACTGTTGTGTCCAGCGGCTGACTGCAATGGGAGGCGTACTGAGCGGACAGATGCGATGCGATCGAAATTTTCATTTTGACATTGTAGATTCGATTGAGGGTGTGCAGTATCTGGAAGTGCTTCGGAAGGACATATACCCTTCTTGGCTTTACCTGACGCAGAAGAAGTCGCCGATTCGTCAGGTAGACCGAGATCGCTCGCCGGGATACAAGAAGTTGGACAGACGAGTTTATCCAGTTTATAGCATATTGACCGGTTATTTCGTCATTAGAGCAATATTTGTTTAGAATCCTCCCTGTCCTTGATACAAACGGCACTCGTCTTCTTGCACCAGCAGACCATGATGACCAGGCGGAGCCTCATACATCAGTAACCAGTTCCAATGGCTCGGCTTTTAGGTTCGACTTTGTGCTTTTTCCAGCTTATTTTCTACGGATCACGGACATACGATTGTTTCTTCCATCGCGTGGCAATTCGAGAAGAGATTTTTTTTCAATAATTTCACAAGCAAGGTTTTGAAAAACCGCTTTCGATTTTACATTGGAAGAGTATTATTTTCGCAGTTGACGGCTTGACTCACAGTATATCTCAGACAGTCTCAATATCTCTGAAGAGAACGTCAATGAAACAGCAAAGTGTTCCAATCATCACTATACCTGTACTCATCTCAAGTATTGTCCGATAAGGCATTTTTGGTCTGCGATTTTGCTTTGATTTTGCATGAGATTGCAAGATTACAACTTCGAATTATTGACAAAATAACGGGTGGTCAGAAGTAGCTGGACTAAACTAAAACTCAGGGTAGGTTTTCTTTATAACAAATATGTTTTATATCTAGTAGTTATTTAAAAAAAAGTAGGACAGCTTATGGTCTATCTTTCTCAAGTGTACCTAAACTTCCTTTACTGCTCTCATCATGGTCTAGGTGACATTGAGATCTACTCTGCATATCCTTGATTTTAATTGTGCTGCTGAAGCAGCTTCCCAAAATGCTTCGATTGGTTGAAGTTTTGGTACATTCCGCGGATTATCATCTTTTCGGCCACATTTCACACATTAAGAGTTCAACCAAGCAAAGGTATTAGTTTCAATAGGAGGCTTCAGCCGGATGGTAAACGAGGGGTACGCCTTCTTGGCAAAATATATCTGATGCACGATTTGGAAAATGGAATTTCGAATTACGGAAACAAGTTTTCTGACATGCATGGAGAGTGCTAATCATACACAGAAATTGAAACTTGCTAAAATGAGCTCAAATGCTGGTTTGTTATAGTTTCACAATCTATAAAAGTAGGCTTTGAGACACACGCATAAATCAAATAGGGTCAGCTTCCTTCGTATGCCGCTATCATGACAAAAAATATGTAATTCGACGCCTTTATCTAAGTCAAAAATCAAATATTGGAAAATGCGTTTTATGGCTCACCAAATCTTCCTCACCAAGGTTCCTGTAGGTCTAACTAATCAAATAAGACTCATTTATCGCAAAAAAAAAGTGTTTCCAAGTGCTGAGGTTTTATGATATAATGAATATTTGCGCTCGTTTGGCATTAACTCGTTAGTCAATTGATGAGTAATACTGTTAGAGCTGTCCGAAATGTTATTATGATCATTTGTAGCACTGCCCGTTATGAGTACAAAACAATTTCTACCACAATATGACACAACCTTTTTAAAATCATCAAAACGCGATGCTACATATTTGCTACATATAAAATTTACCGAACAATAGACGTCTTTCTTGTCTATGCTGTCAACAACCAGATTGACAGCAAAAATATCGTAAGTTGTTATCTCAAATATAAGACCTGTGCACTATACGCAAAAATGAATGCACTAGATATTTCACAAGGAGTGGTCATGCATTTTTTTAAATGCTATGAAAACGGGGTTTGCTAAGTTTTCAACATAATAGCATCCTTCATGAAAATACAGTCCACAACAACTAGAAGCTATCGAAAACGTTGGATAATGCTCTCTTATTTGTGTTAATTAGGGGGCATGGCTACTTTTTAAACCACACCCTTTGCGAAGAAGCAATCATCCATTATGTGACTATGTTTTAATTGCCGCAAGATTCTACTGTATCGATATTGTTGGCTATTTTCGGCTATTTAAGGCTAAGAGAAACGAAAGCATGGACATGGACATGATCGAAAGGAAATGTGAAGAAACCTTTCCCTTCTGCTAAGAAGGAGTTGGGCGTTGTACCCAAGTCTACCGCATGGTCATTGATAGAACATAACTCATCATCATGCTTTACCGCCGGCGTTTTAATATGATTATTACGCCAAACTCCTACTTAGCAAAAGGCTTTCGTTTCTCTTAGTCTCAAATTTGCCGAAAATAGCCAACAAAATCATACAATCATCCATTATGTTAGAGCTTCGGTTGACACAGCGATGGAAAGGTCAATTATGCTCCGTTTACTGACTTATTTTAGTCTTTCCAGCCTTTCAGCTAGATTTCAACTTGGGACTCCTATTTCTGCTGCCTTCTACGACGTGAGAGCAGGACTCCAGCGACACGGCATCCAGGCTGATTTAGTCCAGAGAGAGATAATAGACTGTTATTTACCTCCTAATGGACCACACCCGAGAAAGTTTGTACTACTTGAATGGTATATGACACTAGATCGTTTGGGATGTGAAGTTTCCTAACTAACTTTTTAAATGTTTCGAAAATTCAATTTAATTGAATGCTTGTTTGTGTTTTAAAAACCCCAAAACAACATGTACGTAATTGTAAATGCCCTAGTCTGGCGGTTCAATGGCTAAAGCCTTAGATGACCTTAGAAGTCACTCGGCGTATGCTCGAGCCCCAGCCAGAAGAAACTCTTAGTGACAAGTCGGGTCGCAATACTAACCCTGCACTTGCACTGTAAAATAATGTTAGTACCAAGGTATTGTTTTTGGTAGTGAATTATTGAAACTCAACGATAAAGTTGTGATGGACTGTTCATGACACACAACTTGTTCTAAGTAGTATGAAAATATTTAGATCAAAATACTATTCTACCGTATAACTAATCTTACTAATTTCAAAGATCTTTCTTGGTCGGTGTCCATACTTACTGGTCGGTGTCCAACTGGATATACTGGCTCATAGTACCAGTGCATTACTTGCGGTATAAATCAGTTTCGTTAACATTTTGTCTATATAATATGATAATAAGATGGTAATAATATATACCCTGATCAGGAGGTAAGAAATAGGAAAATCACTGGTTCCAATAGCTAGTCTGTTCTGTCGAGTCTCGACCTAGATAGACGCTTTGTGTTAGTAGAAGTAGTTCTTCAGCTCTAAACGTTGGGATTTCACTTAGATATCCGTTGAAATAACTGTTCAAGTTACGTACCGAAATTTGGCACTGGAATTTTTTTTACGATTTTGAATATAACCATATTTCGCATAGTTCAAAAAACCAAACCGTGGATTCAATACTTTTTGGTCTATCAGCTATTACTTGAAAGGAATCGTTATGTTAAAAAACGTGGTATTTTGAAAACCGTGCAAAAATTTGGGCAAAAAATACCCATGAAAAACAAGCAACACACTATAGGATTTTAGGAAAAATCCGCCCATGTACCAGAGGTGAATAATCAATAGATTGATTTGAGCCAACTGATTGCTAGTATATATTCATAGCATAAAGTCATAAAGCTCAAAAGAAATATAGTAGGGTGGGTACTCCTATAGTTGAGGTGTACCTATAGTTGCAGTAGTGGGTTATACGCCTAATTAAGGTACCAACCATCAATAAATATTTTTTTATCGACTCATCGCACTAAAATTATGCGACAATAAAACTGTTATCCTTGAAATTTGTTCAAATAACTATTGAAAAAATGATTTTCTATGGATTTTGAGCTCCCTTACACCTATAGTTGATCTAATGTACCTATAGTTGCAAGTCCCATAAGAAATCAAAGGGATTTACAACAATAGGAACCGAAATTAGCGATTGCACCACTATTGGTACATGTGTTCCTATAGTGGTACAAGCGGTTTTGAATACATAAATTGGTTATTAAACCATATTTATATTTTTCCTATGAAGTATGGATTGTAAGCTTTTGTTTAATTTACTAACATTGCCCATAGGTCTATTCATCGATTTTTTAGCAAAAGTTTTCCTTAAGTATGCGATTATTGGTACATCCACCCTACGTAGTTTTCGAAACAAAATCATTCTTTTATCATGATTTATTATAAGGGTGCAATATTTTGGCGCTTCTTGTAGCTAGTATGAGTAATTTAATAAATTTTTTTTATAAATTTATAGTATCAATTGGAAAGAAATCGGCAATCGAAGCTTTTTAGTAGATTTCTCCATAAACGAAGCTTTATCTGTGAGTTCTAAAATACAAACAGGGCAACTATCAATGATGTAACGCAAAATTTTCATTTCATTTACCCCCTCCCTCTTCTCAGGGTTATTGGTTATTTCCTTGGTAAATAAGTCACGAATAAGATGTCCAATGTTTTTTTCTTCGGTAGAAATAGATTTGCTATGTTTCAGGTTACTTTTTTACACCATATTTCACAAAATGTTGAAATTTTTCATTGTCCCTCTCTCAATACAAGTGTGACATGATTTATAATTAGCCCCTACACCAAGCTTTCGGGTAGTACACTCAAGTTTTTTTTACGCGGTTTTTTTTTACGCGGATTTTGAAATTTACGCGGTTTTCATTTACGCGGATTTTGAAATTTACGCGGTTTTCATTTACGCGGTTTTTGAAATTTACGCGGTTTTCATTTACGCGGTTTTTGAAATTTACGCGGTTTTCATTTACGCGGATTTTGGAATTTACGCGGTATCCATCAATGAGGTTCCCTTTATCGCGGATTCTTAAATTTAAGTGGTCTTCATTTACGCGGATTTTGAAATTTACGCGGTTTTCATTTACGCGGATTTTGAAATTTACGCGGTTTTCATTTACGCGGATTTTGAAATTTACGCGGTTTTCATTTACGCGGATTTTGAAATTTACGCGGTTTTCATTTACGCGGATTTTGAAATTTACGCGGCTTTCATTTACGCGGTTTTCATTTACGCGGCTCGTATCCCCCGCGTAAAAAAAACCTGAGTGTACTAATTTAGCACAAACCCTGTGCTTTTCTACTGCGCAGAACAAGCGACGATATAATGCGTATGACAGGAAAATTGAAAAACACTGTTATGAAGTTTTCCAAATCAAGTTTTACTTGCTACCATTAGTTTCCTCGGATTCTTACAAATCCATTGGTATACTATACTTGGGTAGTTTTATGGAAAAAACGAGAGAAAAAGCGGGTTGAAGAAATCATTCATTTCATTCGCGTGCACGCATACGTTCATATGAGTATCGTATATGCGTATTATATTGATATCCTCAATTCTGCAGATAAGAAGAAAAAGAAGCCCGACGGGGCCTTAAGTACAGTAATCCCCCCAGAAGTAATACCGAGAGGTAGTTCCTGGGAGGAACGATGGCGGAGCCCAATGAAGTTTAGGCGGTATTAATGGCAGCGTCACCATTCGAGCCCGACACGCCCCCAGTGCACCCCGTGCGGTAGCTTGGACCCTACCAATAGCACGTGTACTGGGCTAAGACGTAAAGGTCTTCTCCATTGCAAAAAAAACAATACATATGTCAGGCTAATTTTGGAATATTGCAGCGTAGTATGGAACCCATACACTGTCCTGTACGAAGAACGCATCGAATCAGTCCAAAAACAATTTCTTTTGTACGCCCTTCCTATACTAAACTGGACGACATATCCTCTTCCATCGTATAAAGCACGTTGTATGCTCATTAACATACAAACTCTCAAAGAACGTCGCGAATTTGCCACGCTTTACTTTATCAACGACATTTTTTCTCAACGTGTACAATCCGCATCATTACTCTCGAAAATCAAATTTTATGTGGCTAGCCGTCAACTAAGAACTCGTAATATATTCCAAGAACAATCTTTTATGACAAACTATGCTAAAAATAGCCCAATCATTGACAACAAACATCCAAAGGATTTTTCTGGCCGTACTGCGTGCGATGTGTTGAGCGTCGGAAAAAAACAATTCTCCGGAAAGATCTTCCCGGAACGTTGAGGTCGAGTTTTGTAAGAAGCGCAGGGGAGTCTATGTTGTCCGTCAGAAGGTCGAAAATGAAAAGTCGTTGCAGAAAGATCCGTCTGTTTCGCAGTGTAGGGAGATTGATGGGGATACAGCGATCTTCATATGGAGGAAGCTGGAAACGGTTTTGCCAGGGTAACCGACGAAGTGCAAACCTGATAAAGTTCTTCTGTACCCGTTTGTTCCGTGGATACTCAGTGGTGTAAAAACGCGTGGACTGTAATTTTATGTTTTTATTGAAAACACGTGCAAACCGCACGAAGGTTTGTTACTGTCTGATCTTGTCGTTCCTACTCTCATATCTGCTTCCGCTCGTTGGAGAGTAAACTCTCCCTGACTCCTGTCAAATGAGATAGGGGTAAGCATCTTACGTATACACAGAAATAAATGTAATAATGAAAATAGTGCAAAGGGAATGCATATTTGCGTGTAACATCTTCCCCCAGGTGGGGCAAAAGCCTCACTATTCCTTGATACCAGCTTGATCCATATTGTCTTCGATTGGTAACACGGCAAACTGGGTTGTTGGTCGCTTGTAGGTGTTACTGTTGGTGCGGATTGTAACCACGCGTATGACTCCGTCTTTCGCTGGATACGTCTCTACTATGCGGCCCAGCCTCCATGTTTTAGGTGGCATATTATCCTCTTTCATGATGACCAGCAATCCGTTCCGCAGTTTGGTGAAATCCTTGTACCACTTGCTACGCTTCTGTAGACCGGTAATATATTCGTTTGACCACCTCCGCCAAAAATGCTTTCTGGACCAACTGGCACCGTGACAACCTAGTCTCCTTCAAATCACCATACAGTGGTTCTGCTACCGCCGTCAACTCTCGTCCAACTAAGAAGTGTCCGGGGCTCAGAGCTTCATAATCAAATGGATCATCCGTCAATTGCATAAGAGGCCGCGAATTCAGTATACCTTCTATCTGGATCAGCAATGTGTTCATCTCTTCATATGTCAAGTAGCTTTCGTTCAACGTTTTGTACAGGTGGGTCTTCATACATTTCTTATCTGCAGAATTGAGGATATCAATATAATACGCATATACGATACTCATATGAATGTATGCGTGCACGCGAATGAAATGAATGATTTCTTCAACCCGCTTTTTCTCTCGCTTTTCCCATAAAACTACCCAAGTATAGTATACCAATGGATTCGTAAGAATCCGAGGAAACTAATGGTAGCAAGTAAAACTTGATTTGAAAAACTTCAAAACGGCGTTTTTCAATTTTCCCGTCGTACGCATTATATCGTCGCTTGTTCTGCGCAGTAGAAAAGTACAGGGTTTGTGCTAAATTAGTACTACCCGAAAGCTTGGTGTAGGGGCTATTTATAAATCATGTAACACTTGTATTGAGGGAGGGACAATGAAAAATTTCAACATTTTGTGAAATTTAGTGGAAAAAAGTAACCTGAAACATACCAAATGTATTTCTACCGAAGAAAAAAATATTGGACATCTTATTCGTGACTAATTTACCAAGGAAATAACCAATAACCCTAAGAAGAGGGAGGGGGTAAATGAAATGAAAATTTTGCGTTACATCATTGATAGTTGCCCTGTTTGTATTTTAGAACTCACAGATAAAGCTTCGTTTGTGGAGAAATCTACTAAAAAGCTTCGATTGCCGATTTCTTTCCAATTGATACTATAAATTTATAAAAAAAATTATTAAATTACTCATACTAGCTACAAGAAGCGCCAAAATATTGCACCCTTATAATAAATCATGATAAAAGAATGATTTCGTTTCGAAAACAACGTACTATATTTCTTTTGAGCTTTATGACTTCATGCTATGAATGTATGCTAGCAATTAGTTTGCTCAAATCAATCTAATGATTATTCACCTCTGGCACATGGGCGGATTTTTCCTAAAATCCTATAGCGCGTTGCCTGTTTTTCATGGGTATTTTTTGCCCAAATTTTTGCACGGTTTTCAAAATACCACGTTTTTTAACATAACGATTCCTTTCAAGTACTAGTTGATAGACCAAAAAGTATTGAATCCACGAATATAAGGTTTGATTTTTTGAACTATGCGAAATATGGTTATATTCAAAATCGTAAAAAAAAACTCTAGTGCCAAATTTCGGTACGTAACTTGAACAGTTATTTCAACGGATATCTAAGTGAAATCCCAACGTTTAGAGCTGAAGAACTACTTCTACTAACACAAAGCGTCTATCTAGGTCGAGACTCGACAGAACAGACTAGCTATTGGAACCAGTGATTTTCCTATTTCTTACCTCCTGATCAGGGTATATATTAGTACCACCTTATTATCATATTATATAGACAAAATGTTAACGAAACTGATTTATACCGCAAGTAATGCACTGGTACTATGAGCCAGCATGTCCAGTTGGACACCAAACAGTAAGTATGGACACCGACCAAGAAAGATCTTTGAAATTAGTAAGATTAGTTATACGGTAGAATAGTATTTTGATCTAAATATTTTCATACTACATAGAACAAGTTGTGTGTCATGAACAGTCCATTACAACTTTATCGTTGAGTTTCAATAATTCACTATCAAAAACAATACCTTGGTACTAACATTATTTTACAGTGCGATTGCAAGGTTAGTATTGCGACCCTACTGATCACTAAGAGTTCCTTTTGGCTGGGGCTCGAGCATACGCCGAGTGACTTCTAAGGTCATCTAAGGCTTTAGCCATTGAACCGCCAGACTAGGGCATTTACAATTACGTACATGTTGTTTTGGGGTTTTTAAAACACAAACAAGCATTCAATTAAATTGAACTTTCGAAAGAAATGTCGAAATTACTTGTTGTTAGTTTTTTGTCCAAAAACATTTGAAAAGTTAGTTGGGAAAAGTTAGTTGGGATCTAGTGTCATATACCATTCAAATAGTACAAACTTTTTCGGTTGTGGTCCATTAGGAGGTAGATAACAGTCTATTATCTCTCTCTGGACTAAATCAGCCTAGATGCCGTGTCGCTGGAGTCCTGCTCTCACGTCGTGGAAGGCAGCAGAAATAGAAGTCCCAAGTTAACCTCTAGCTGAAAACCAAAAGGCTGGAAAGTCTAAAATAAGTCAGTAAACGGAGCATAATTGACCTTTCCATCGCTGTGTCAACCGAAGCTCTAACATAATGGATGATTGTATGATTTTGTTGGTTATTTTCGGCAAATTTGAGACTAAAAGAAACGAAAGCAATGAAATTGAAAGACGGATAGGTATTCTAGAGTTAATCAGAAAGGAAAACTAGGACTAAGCAGGCTCATATGGACATGATCGAAAGGAAATGTGCAGAATCCTTTGCCTTTTGCTAAGTAGGAGTTTGGCGTTATAATCATATTATTTACTCCTTGTGAAATACCTAGTGCATTCATTTTTGCGTATAGTGCACAGGTCTTATATTTGAGATAACAACTTACGATATTTTTGCTGTCAATCTAGTTGTTGACAGCATAGACAAGAAATACGTCTATTGTTCGGTAAATTTGCTACATATTACATCGCGTTTTGATGATTTTAAAAAGGTTGTGTCATATTGTGGTAGAAATTGTTTTGTACTCATAACGGGCAGTGCTACAAATTCTCATAATAACATTTGGGACAGCTCTAACAGTATTACTCATCAATTGACTAACGAGTTAATGCCAAACGAGCGCAAATATTCATTATATCATAAAACCTCAGCACTAGGAAACGCATTATTTTTTAGCGATAAATGAGTCTTATTTGATTAGTTAGATCTTTCATCAGATGTCGAAGTGTGTCGTAGTCTCGGGTCTACAGGAACCTTGGTGGGGAAGACTTGGTGAGCCATAAAACGTATTTTCCAACATTTGTTTTTTGACTTGGATAAAGGCGTCGAATTACATATTTTTGTCATGATAGCGGCATACGAAGGAAGCTGACCCTCTTTGATTTATGCGTGTGTCTCAAAGCCTACTTTTATAGATTGTGAAACTATAACAAACCAGCATTTGAGCTGATTTTAGCAAGTTTCAATTTCTGTGTATGATTAGCACTCTCCATGCATGTCAGAAAACTTGTTTCCGTAATTCGAAATTCCATTTTCCAAATCGTGCATCAGATATACTTTGCCAAGAAGGCGTACCCCTCGTTTACTATCCGGCTGAAGCCTCCTATTGAAACTAATACCTTTACTTGGTTGAACTCTCAATGTGTGAAATGTGGCCGAAAAGATGATAATCCGCGGAATGTATCAAAACTTCAACCAATCGAAGCATTTTGGGAAGCTGCTTCAGCAGCACAATTTAAATCAAGGATATGCAGAGTAGATCTCAATATCGCCTAGACCATGATGGGAGCAGTAAAGGAAGTTTAGGTACACTTGGGAAAGATAGACCATAAGCTGTCCTACTTTTTTTTAAATAACTACTAGATATAAAACTTATTTGTTATAAAGAAAACCTACCCTGGGTTTTAGTTTAGTCCAGCTACTTCTGACTCACCCGTTATTTTGTCAAAAATATCATGCAAGATCAAAGCAAAATCGCCGACCAAAAATGCCTTGTCGGACAATGCTTGAGATGAGTACAGGTATAGTGATGATTGGAACACTTTGCTGTTGCATTGACGTTCTCTTCAGAGATATTGAGATACTGTCTGAGATATACTGTAAGTCAAGCCGTCAACTGCGAAAATAATGCTCTCCCAATGTAAAATCGAAAGCGGTTTTACAAAACCTTGCTTGTGAAATTATTAAAAAAAAATCTCTTCTCGAATTGCCACGCGATGGAAGAAACAATCGTATGTCCGTGATCCGTAGAAAATAAGTTTAAAAAAGCACAAAGTTGAACCTAAAAGCCGAGCCATTGGAACTGGTTACTGATGTATGAGGCTCCGCCTGGTCATCATGGTCTGCTGGTGCAAGAAGAAGAGTGCCGTTTGTATCAAGGACAGGGAGGATTCTAAACAAATATTGCTCTAATGACGAAATAACCGGTAAATATGCTATAACTAATTTGAAAAACCTGTTTTAATCAACCTAGTGGTGCAATCGTTCCTTTCTCATAGATCCAAGCTATGATTCCATAACTCAATAAGTCTGCTACATTCTTATTAGGCTTGGTACCTATATGTATTTCGCTTTTGGCATTTGGCATGTGAAATACAAATTCGATTTTTGAAATTTCTGGTATTGTATCTTACATTTGAAACCAAGTTTGTAAAAATCATTAAGCGTTTGCGGAAAAATAGGTGTTACATAAACTTAAGAACTTGGCATTGGGCATTAGTGCAGTAGTGCAGTAAAAAAATTAACAGCAGCTTGTGGGGGCGCTATACCGTTCGTTTGAACCAAAGTTTTTCCATATCGGTTCAGTCATGTCTTCCTCCTCATACTCACACAAACACACACAATGTATTAGCGACAGTCCGAAGTTACACGGGTCAAGCAACGTGCTAGCAAAAGCAACGGATGAGGGGAAATAAGAACGTGCCATCGTTGGACAAATGAGAATTCGGTGTCTAGCTTTTTTGCCAGGAACTATCGCGTTGATCGCGACAAAGCAATGAGCTCACTGGCTCTAAGTTTCGGATCGATGTGGAACCTCAATGCACAGTGGCACGACTTAGAACAAAAGGTGGACTAAAGTCCAAACTTTTCCGTATCGGTTCATTTAGGACGTTTTTATGTAATTTTGGTACGCTGAATTTGTTTTCGATATTAAAACATTTCAAAAATGAGCGTTTACTATTCATTAGGGTGTCTCAAATTTTGTTTGTTTTTCCAAATCGTTCTTAAAATTTGTGTATATTAATTTTCGTGTGCTAAATCGTTTTTGATATTGACATTTGCAAAAAAAATTCATTATACATTAGGGTGGCTCAAAAATAATTATTTTGTTGTGAAGGTTCAAAAATTTTTTAGACATTTTTGTGCGCTGAATTCCTATGTTGGTTGTAGAAAATAGAAATTAACTTTACTACTTATTAGAGTGGCTCAAAGTAAATATTTTGTCTTTTATAAAGATTTCTTTCAATTGTAATTTTGAAATTTTTTTCCGTATTGAAACGAATTGATTCTCATTATGTGGCTTTAGAAATTACTATATTATTTTTAAGGATCAAATAAGATGTGATCGACTAATTTTGGAACGTTTAACTCAGTAGTGGGTTACTTGGTATGAAAACTACATTTTTTGCATTTTCAAAACAAACATATTGATTTACATTCACTAATCAACAAGATGGTTAACGATTTTGTTTTCGAAGGTGTGTTTTAAGTTGCTTAGATTGCTTATTTCATACCTTAAATTAAAATAAATCCAAAATCCTTTTTTCGCGTATATGGTTCATTTAAAAATGATCTTATTTTATTAGGATAATATCGCATACCCTTAAGCTATATCAGCGCTATGCAAACTCGGAAAAAATAGTCTCACCAAATGACTAGAACTCAACTGTGTTCACTCAATTTGACAGTTATTGCGTAAGTTAGCAAAAATAGTTCATGAAACATTTTATGACACATTTCAGATGGTTGAAAATATTTACTGAATTTTAAACATTCTTAATTCCTTTACCACTTAAAAACCATACTTCCCATTCGGCTCCTTACTCTTGGTCACTAGTAAAACCCTTGTAGATCATGCTCTAAATGCTTTTTGAAAGTTGTGCATAAATTAGTGTCATTATTCTAGTCATAATGTGAATATTTAAATTAAATATCAGTAATGACCACGCGTCTCCATTCACAGTTTTTTCAAATTTTGACTGCTTATCGCAAGTTTTCGCAAAACTAGCATAGGCTCATTTTAAAGAGAAAATGAAAAGCTTTCGAATGAACATAGTGTGATCGCGGGCATTCACGGGCGTCGTTTTTGTTATCGCTTTGGAAGTTCGAATTCAATAAAAATTCATGACAAACAGTTATCTAAACACTAACTAAACCAACTAGTGACTTATTTTTGGTGACTTTACGATGTAGTTTTATCACACGGATAATTTTGGTGAAGTAATGCAATTCATAAAATCAACCGTTTCTTTGAAAAACGAGAATAACCGTATATAGTTCCTATGGTCAAATAATGCAAAAAACACTTGAGTTATGCCCTTCAAAAAGCTGTCAAAAATTCATTTTGCATTCAAATCACCTAAAATTTCGCGAAAATGTCTCTGATGGCTCAGCTGATACGAGAAAAATACTAGTGAGAATATTGCATAACGTTCATATATGGACTTAAGTCCGGCCTCGTCCCACTGTGCAATGGCTCAACAAATGCAAGAGCCCGCGGGCTAAGAAAAGAGCAGGTACAAGAACACAATCCTTCCCTAAGTAATATCTACAGAAGGTGTAGATTTAGTCTGTTGATGTAATAGGGAAAGAACAGTAGGGGAGACTGAGGAGACTTGATCCCCTTTTTTATTTTCAGTCCAACTCCGTGGAATGATAACAAACTATGTATTTTTTGTAGTTTTTTATTGTTTCTAGGGATGACTAATAATCATAAAAAAATAAATGGAAATATTATACTGGACATGAGCTATGAGCATTTCTGGAAAACAACAAAAAAATGGAAAATTCTTAGATTAGTGGAGACTCGATCCCTAAAATGGGGACACTTGATTCCTTTATGAAAACGTGTTTAAAAGAGCATGTAGAGTAATAAGCCTATTTTTGCCCTGTTTCTACTATCATCCTACCCATCTGAAGCCTTTGGTTAGAGCAGCGTCTGCCATCTTTGTTTAACGCATTGACTCAAATGGTATTGCGATAATGGGGATACTCGATTAGAGATTTTGCTGCGCTCAAACAGAAGATTTTCACCATTCTCAAGACAATTTTGTTATTATATTGGTTCTTAATAAAAGGAGAATGACCTTAACGTTAAAACCTCTATAATCGAAAAAAAAAATGGACCTTAATAACAAATCAAAGAAGCTGAAATAATAAAATTATTGTAGTAATAATGTGGTACCCTTCTTAATAGGGCAAAAACGGGTACATTACCCCATTCAATGTTATAAATGGATTGTAGTATTGATTAAATTGTTATGATTAGATATTGTTATTTTTGTTACTACATATTACGCATCTCTCACCTGATTTTTTTACGAATTCCCCAAATCTCCGTGCAATTATTTGAAAGCTGTCTTTATTATGGTTGAGGAACGTCTAATGTGGGATGAATGGTTGCTACCTATACAATTACAGTTATGTTTCTTTACGATGAAGCGTCCATTGTTGACATTTTTTTATGACAACAATGACTTCAATTGTTCTGGTGTGAATTTGGATATTTTCAGTGGTGTGTATGAAGTATGGCGAAGGGGATCAAATCTCCACGAATTTGAAGGGATCAAGTGAACCCCTAGCATCTATTTCAGCAAACTTTAGTAAAAATATAGTTGAACAAAAGAATCAGCTCAATCATAACGTATCCATATAATTGACATTCTCCTGTAATTCTGTATGCAAAAGTAGAGTATGTAGTGGGTGATTTTATCAATTTTATAAAAGTTTGAAAATTTGAAAAATAAATCTTCAGTTCTTCTGAGACTTTTTTTTAAATCGGTAAAAATTCGGTTACACAAAAGTCCCATTTCTTTTTTCTGTGTTAATGAAATTTATGTTTAGATAAAACTACGCAACTTTCTAGTATATTCGATTAATGTATTCTGATCCGCCTTTGAGTTACAATGATGGGATCAAGTCTCCCCGGGGATCAAGTCTCCTCAGTCTCCCCTATGAATCCGACAGTACCACGTACCAAGTCGTTTACAGTTTCCCACTCGCGAGTAACAAACACAGATATTTTCTGATCTCGACGATCGTTCTCGTAGGTTATATGGTATACGGTACTCGGCCCTCCGAGACTTGACTGGAAAGTCGATTTGAAGTGATTGGAAAGCCTTTCTCTATATCAGAATGGCAAAGAGGGGAGACATAATGCTGCACAAAAGTAATGAGACCCGAACAAGTTGCGTGTAAGAATCACAGAGGATATGAACATTTCCGGAATCAAATTCAGGACGGCTTTCGGCGTGAACGCAACCAACCAAACGAAGCTAGTCGCAGTATAGTTCGAAATATACGCCGGAAGATTTCTTCGAAAATTGGGTTTCTAAACTACAACTGGACTGTAAAATGAAACATTACGGTTAAAACGCGAGTTAGCAAGCTATACGACAAAATTCAATAAGTTTGAATTCAAACCGCTACAAGATGGGTTGTCTTGTCTTTGTCTTGTCTTTGTCTTGTCTTGTCTTTGTCTTGTCTTTGTCTTGTCTTTGTCTTGTCTTTGTCTTGTCTTTGTCTTGTCTTTGTCTTGTCTTTGTCTTGTCTTTGTCTTGTCCTTGTCTTGTCTTTGTCTTGTCTTTGTCTTGTCTTTGTCTTGTCTTTGTCTTGTCTTTGTCTTGTCTTTGATAAGGATAATAAGGTGTCTTCAGCTGAGTTTCTTGATGTTTGATTATACCTAAAATCCGGCTAGCACTTACACCTTTCTTAAGGGGGTACTACCATTTCTAGAAACATTTTTTTATCCAATATTTTAAAAATAATTTTCTTTCGCAACCTTGTGTAACGGTTGAGTTTGAGTAACATAATTAAGCGTACTATTTATCTACATGTTTATACGAGCGATATATATCTATGTGTTAGTAGGGGTTGCTTAAAAGCAATTTTTGACTGCTTCTCCTAACAATTAATTTATATAGCTTAGGTTTGATATTGAAAGATTCATTTAAAAAAAAGCATTAATTTCTTGAAATTTTCATTTTAATCCCAATGTTGACATCACCACAAATCAATTCGTTCACGATAATTATTGCCTGAAACTTTATAGAATAAACCGAAATTACCCTATCGGTTCCTAATTTAGCCTCCTGCCATTAAGCAAACATGTATACCGTAAAACGGGGTAACTTGCAACAAATCAACATATTTCTGTTCAGATCAATTTAACAAATTATCAACATTGCCCACAACGCAAAATGCATTATGAATGTCTATTTTGATGTAAAGAACTTTAATTTCGCTGATTTGTAAGAATGCATCACAAGTGATCTGCCCGTAGATATTTTTAGTATCATACGTATTCGAGCTCTGGATCGAGACAGAAGTATTTTTTTCTAGTCCGTGCTGTGTATAATGACAAAAAATTGTGCTAATCCGCATTCAAGGTTATCTTGTCAT